>NW_028229632.1:0-141281 GCF_053477565.2 Lygodium microphyllum | reverse complement strand
ATAGGCGATATGCGGTTTTTTAAGTCCATTTCCTTTACCCTGGCTTAGCAAATGTTCCTTTCAAGGCAACAGCTATCTGCTAAGTTAGATTCAAGCGACAAGGCAAGCAGTTTTGATACGAATTCTTAATTAAAGGAGGGCTGCTTTCTGTCAGTATCATCGTGTCGAATATTATGTGACAAAATCAGAGTAATCTCTGATTGTTTCCACAACGTTTATTTGGCTTTTTTTAAACACTCAATTTGCTTAGCCGATTAAGGCAAGGCGCAGTCAATGGGTTGTTGCGCACTTCGTTTTGCTAGCTTTAGTTTTCAATTTTATTATGAAGCCTTTGTTGACTATAACTTAAAACCTTCTTACTTTAACCCGAAACTAATATAATAATGAAATAGACAAACATGAAAAACAGAACCTAAAGACATGTAACCAATAATGCACGAAATAATTGCAGCATGTGATGCTAAAGAATGTTGAAAATTGATTAATTTTATGTCTTCAATCAGAAGCGCTTTAATGAAACTTCCTTCAGTTAATACAGTTCACTTTCTACCTTTTTCCATGTAAAGAAATCGGATTCGGACCTTTACCTTTAAAAAAAAGTGCGCTTTAGCATTTAGCTTGATTAACGAAACTTCGACTGTTGGTTTGGTGGTGACAAAATCTTTGTCTTTAAAGCGCTTTGAATCGAGCCTTTTTTCACTATGCCTGGCTTGTCAGATTATTCTATATAGAATGGCTAATCAGGCAATCATGAGCATAGCTTGGCTTGTAACAAAGCCAGTTACCATATACTAGCCAAGGCACAAAAATTGATAATATGTGGTTTGGTTGGAGAATTACCGTAAATATCCTTTCATGGCAAATGGAATGAAATAAAGCAATGTCAACTAAATACCTTTTATTATTTACACAAGTTACTCAATTTGGATCTCTTTTTTGTGATAGAAGCGAAAGCACATGAAAACTATGAATGTTCTGAAAAGAAAAGTCCAATATTCCGCACCAAAGGACCTTTATGATATAATTATTATATGTGGGCAACAATTAAGAAGTTTATATCCATTTCACGCTTTTGAGATAAAATTATGCCGAAATCGCTATAAGATCGATTAATTCTTTCAAAATAGATGAAATATTTTATATCCGAAACAATCGTAGAAGAACTGAGGATTCGTGGCTTTTGGATACTGATATGCTTTAGTTTGATATGGTTTATGTTTTATCTGTTTCCGGAAGAGCTTATTTTTTTACTGGCCAAACCTTTGCTTTATTTAGACTTGTTTTTTATTTGTACACAATTAATGGAGGCATTAAGTACATATGTAATTATATCTTTAATATCACGTCCTTATTTTGTATCTTTTTGTTCGATTCATTAAATCTGGTGCTCTTTGATTTCTAGTTGTTACGAGAGCGGGAGAGAATTTTATAGAAAATTGCTCTACTTAAATGCTTTCTGTCTTTTTTTATCTCCTCTCGTTACTTTTGTCCGGGTAGTTTTTAGTGTTCGGCACTTTTTTTACTGCTTAACCACCATATTTATTGATTTGCTGACAACTAAGTTGTAATCTAAGATTTCTGACTACGCAATGCCAACCGTTTGTACCTTGTTGATTCCATTTATGTGCCCTTAAGCCCTGATAATAGTGATTGCTTTGTTAGGATCAAATGTTATTTCCTTGAGGAGCTGTCCAAATCATCGTCATATTTTAAAAGTCTGTTTGTCGTTTGTAGTGGCTCCGTTTACACTTCCAGATATTCGGTGTTTATTTGCAATCTGTTTACTTTCCTATGTTTCAATAGAGTTGACCCTCTTTGCAGCCTTAATGATAGCGGTTTGTGAGAAGTAATTATCTGGGCCCTTGTAAAGGAACTGGTTTGTTAATCATAGCCTTAGCCAGGCCATTTCTTTTGCTTATATTGAGAAATTTTAGCTAAACGGAAGAATTTGTCATAGCGAACAAGCAAATTCGCGCGCGACAACTAGCCATGCATTCATACAGTCTAAAGTTAATAAGATATCTATGGTTGCAATTTACGTCTAATTAAGCTATGATAAAAATATTAATATATCAAGCTTAGCAGCATCGCGAAAGAATATTTTTATGCATGTTATCTCTGCTTTGCCTTGATAAGTAACTCCTCAAGGCTGGATGTGGGATTGCAGTTTAGGGGTGTGAAATATTGAATGAAACAGGGCCCAAAGGCTATAGCCCGGAAACTCGATAAACGTCAGAAACGACTGTCTCTTGTGTTGAGACAAACTCTTTTAATTCATCACGGCTTACAGTCCACTAGAATAATTTGCCATTATTCCATTGATTCCCATCCATATAGGAAATATTTATCTTTTATTTATCAATCCCTCTTCGTTCATGTTTCCCATGATAGGTTTCGTATTACTTTTAGTCCATTTGGCGGTTTCGAATGGAGGACACTTGGTACTGAATGCTTGGTAATTTTTAGTGGAGATGATCTACGAATTTGTGCCTAATTTGGTGAACGAATAGATTAGTGGTGCCCCGAAACAGCAGTTCTTTTCATTGATTTCCGTCACTTTTACCTTTTTACTATTCTGTAACTTGTAAGGTATAATATCCTATAGTTTTACGGTAACTAGTCATTTTATTATTACTTTGGGTCCTTTATTTTCTTTTCCCTTTGGAATCATCGTAGTAGGGTCCTAAACACATGGGCTTCATTTTTTCAGCTTTTCACCACCGCCGGGAGTACCTTTGCTGTTAGTACTTTTTCTAGTATTTTTGGAGCTAATCCCTTATTGTCCCTGTGCATTAAGCTTAGGAATATGTTTATTTGTCAATATGATGGCGGGTTACAGTTTGGTCAAGATCCTAAGTGGCTTTGCTTGGACCATGTTATCTATGAGAGGCATTTTTTTATTAGCACATTTCGCCCCTCTTTTGATCGTATTTGCATTAATTGGTTTAGAACCAGGCGTAGCTATTTCATAGGCTTATGTTTTTATAATTCTGATTTGTATTTATTTGAACGATGCAATAAACCTTTATTAAATGACCCTTAAATCGGTTTGGTTTAATCACCAAGCCGATCATGTCAAAAACGGTTTAAGCGTCGTGTTAAGCAAGAAAGAAGAATAAAAAGTTTGGCAGTTTGTCCAGCTGACCTTCTTTCCCAAATGCAATTTGTTACCTAAACGTTATCACACAGGCAGATCGTTAGCCAAAAGGCTACTAAAATAACTAAAAAAACAAAAGCAACACAGCGTTGTTTTTTCAGTTCCAATAATCTTATCTGTTAATTTTGCGTGGTTTTCTTTATAGAAATTATGGCAGTATTGCCTCAGTTACTAAGCCTATAAAAGTGCCCTTTTCTACAATAAGCACCTATCTTAATCATAACAGTATGATCTTCTGAGATTATGCAAGTATCCGTATTTTCTATTAGTTTCCAAAGTTTGCGGTATATTTGTTTAACGTTTATAACCTGTTGTCTTTTTTCATTATACTATAAAGTCAAGATTGCCTGCAGTTGACTAATATGTTTAATCATAGCCATGATCTGGAGACCGGCAGACCTTAGCCGGTATGATAGCGGTTAAAGACATTAGGTGTCTGCCCGGCTTCATTACCGTACCGTCAACCATTAGGCTTGAATTGCTTTCTGAGAACTTGCATACTAAGCCAAAGTGCAGGCACTTATTTTTGTCAGTGCATGCCATTTAGTACTATATGCTATCAGCAAACGATACAAACAGTTATAAATATCAAAAACAGACCTTATGTTGACGGCCAATTGTCAATAAAAGTTATTGGAATGTGTGCTGTTAGCCTCTTTTTTTTTTTAGACTAAAGTGAACGAAACGGAAATCAATCGGCCATGTATGAGAAAGGGAGAAGGTAGAAAATATTATTCCAGAAAGGAGAAGAGAGTCATTTTTTAGGGATTACTGGATACAGGCGCACATTTAGGCTATCGGAAACCTTTCGTGCCATTTTATTAAAAATGTTTATATGGCTTTAGGCACGGAAGAGCTATTGTGGATTTGTAGAAAACATTTTTATCCTTAAGGATTGCTCGTAATGCGCTTGGATCCATTACCTGTAAAGATGGCCATTTATTGTTAATGAATACTGATTCTTTATATAACGACATGATAAAGAGAGTGGCGGGAAAGACTAATTCAAGTTGTATCAATTCCAAATGGATCGGTGGTTTCTCAACCAATTGGACACATATGAGACGTGAAGAACGCCCGCATTCCAGTCCACGTTTCTTAAAGATGTAGAAATGCTTTGAAGGATTGATAACACGCGAAATCCCAGATAGTTTAGTTGTACTGAATGTACGTAAAGATTTTATAGCTATATCCGAAGCCAATCGATCGTGAATCTCTATTGTATCTCTGATAGATTCCATCTCTCCGGAGGAATTGCATAAATTAGTTACTTATCCTATTTCCGTAAATAGTGATTCCGTATGGTTTACAAATCCATTCCGTTAATCGATTACGAAAACAATCATTCATTCGAAAAAAGCCCAAAGACCAGCTAGAAAGGCTCGAAAACCCACCGATAAAGCCATTCAGATTCGCATAAAAGCCAATAGGCCTTAAACAATCAAATATTAATAGCCTGTCCATGTTGTTTTTAATTGAAATCGCTAAAGTTGCTATCAAATTGCATAGTATTACTGCTTTTTAAGAGACAAGGATAATCCAGGCTTCACTAGACCCAAAGGTTTTGATGAAATGCTTTTGCTGCACGAGTACCGCCTGGAATGATATCGGATACGTTATGTCATTTTCTTGAGAGCATTAAGATCAAGAAATTTATGCGATTTGATCGCTAGACTTAATTGCAAAAAAAAAACATTTATTTGACATTATAGGATTAATGGAATCATGACTGATTATTTAACTAAGACCTTATTGGAATTTGCTTTTGTATCAGTTTTATTTTTTCGAATGGAAGTTTCTATGTCATGTGGGAACTCTCCGATTGTATCTTTGCAGCTAATATTTTCTATTGTATGGCTACGTCAATTCAGACGATTGGCCCATGAAACGAAGCCGGGGAAAGGGTTTTTTTGACATAAGTTCTAATAGAAAAGCCGGGAAGGCGTCAATTAACAGATATTGGCTACCTGCTGATGTGGTGAATGGAGAAAGCGTTAATTGGCTTGATCTGACATAACAAACATTTGCATTTTGCTGCCTGCTCTATACCTCTAAGCCAACTGTCTTAGGGGATGTAAAGTGCAGGAATATACGAAATTTCATTAAGGACATAGCTGGGATAATGGCAAATAGAAAGTTTCAAATTAAACGCTAATATGATATAAGTTTGCCTTTTGTTCCTTATTTTAGGCCACTTATCTGCGATAGTTTTGTTTGAGCCAGTTTATGGGCATTTTAATGCTGATTGAGAATTCTGTCGGCAGATAATTTATTTGTAGCCATTGATTACGCGTGGGAAAATAGCTCAGTTGGTTAGAGTGCTGGTTTGTCATATCAGAAGCCGCGGGTTCGATTCCCGTTTTTCTCGAATCAATAGGGCATGGGCGGTCTAGTCTTCCGCATGAAATTTGCTGCAGCAGGTTGCGGGTCCATCGGTAACCAAACGGAACCAAGCCGTACGACTTGTAAGTATCCTTTGCTGGTGTGTGATCTGAATCGCTCCTCCGTTCACCCCCAAGGAAGTGTAATATAGGTAGTACCAATAGATCCACTTTGCACATTCCATTCTATCAG
This sequence comes from Lygodium microphyllum, assembly GCF_053477565.2. Taxonomy (NCBI): domain Eukaryota; kingdom Viridiplantae; phylum Streptophyta; class Polypodiopsida; order Schizaeales; family Lygodiaceae; genus Lygodium; species Lygodium microphyllum. The sequence goes on along the minus strand of NW_028229632.1, from coordinate 135,550 downwards.
GTTTTTCCACCATAAAGTTTATGATAGTTGCATCCTTATCCCCAAGTCCAGAATACCAGTTGTCCAGGGGTCTAACAACCAGTTCCATCACTGTTCCCCCGGAAACACACCGAACCGCTTAGCATACCTATCGCTATGCTCAGGCTCGGAAGTAATTCTGTTTCAGATGCAGAGCGGATGGGTGGGATCCTTTTATCTTTGATCTAGTATTTTTTCCGCTTTCTTCACCTGCGCCAACATTTTTAGATCTAATCATTAACCATGTACGTTAATAAGTTTCAGTCAATAGAACTATGTTCATACATCCTAATGTGCCAGTTATTTCATTTGCGGGGAACCAGAAAATCCTGGAAACAACGAGAATAGCCATCACGCTTTTGCCATATCATGGTGCGGCTTCGGACGGAAGTAAAGGCAAACAGTCGGGCGCCAATAGTGCTGCAATGGATAGGATGATCTTTGCAACTTTGGGAGGCGATAAAGTAAGGTAAATAAGTGGAAACGAGAGTACGGATAGATTGTAATGCTCCCGGATACACGTTGGAAAAACCAGTAAAGCTGGCCTTATTTGCAAATACACATTGTAAAAACCTGGCCTTATTATTGTTTATTTGCCGGCATTATTCCTGCTTATTTTAGGCCTTATTTTCCGATTGTCGGATACACTAAGGAAAAACCGTTAGTTTTTGCAGAACCGTGAGGATTCAAGTCCCTCTATCCTCAGTGAATAGTATAGGGGCAAAAGTCACAAAATTTCTGGTTTGTAAGAGTTCGTTAGGAAAGAGTATCTGTTCCGGACAAGGAAAAGAAAAGTGGATCTCAATAAGCAACCTTTTTCTATTCAAAAGCTTGCTTATTGAGAAAAAGTCATATGTCGAAGTCATAGATACGGATAGTTGCTATGTTTTTGCTTGGCCGGGATAACAACATAACAAGGAAACTTGATTTTTGGCCACCGTAACCTAAAAGTGATATTGATTAGCTTATGATCCTGTTAGCAGACAATGCTTGATGAATAGCAAAAATAACAAAATATTTTACAAGCACCTTTTTTTTACAAACCATCATAAATATCACAAACATCGCTTGGAATAAAAGACCAAACAAGAATAAGGGAAAGCAAAATGGACTTCGCCTCATTATTCCCCGGTGTGATCCGTTGGTCTTGTAAAATAGCCAGCGCTATTATATTAGTAATGTAAACTCCAATCAAAGGCAAAAAGAAATCGTCAAGACCTCCTGCCAATAGCTGAAATATTCAGCTGACTTTCAAGCCTTAGCAAAGGAATGGCTGCCCTTAGAGCTGTAGAAGCAGAAGGCTTGAAGCGCAAGATGAAAAATGAATGAGTGTAAGCTTCGTGGCCTGACAATTAACAGTGCTGATTATACTTAAGGACTCGTCATCATAGCAGCGGGAGAGAGCAGGGCAACGACAGATTGGGGATCGCCATTGAGCCTTTTTGAACGTCCGAAAAGGGTAAGTTATTGATAGCTTTGTCTAAGATAGGCCATCTACGCTCGCCGCGCTCCCCACGGAGTATGGCTCGCGTCCAGACTTTCGGTTGGGAAACGGAGTAACTTTCAAAAGCTCCCCCAAAGGAGGGCCGGCCAAGCCGTATGTTTTTGAAAATGGGATTTTTCCTTAAGCTTTAAAGCCGACGCGGAAACCCATTAATTTTTAATAATGTAGTAGATAATGATAAATCGTATATAATAAATGTAATGTGTGTTAGAGCATGTATCATTTCGATTACGTATTGAATTGACCTTTCTACATAACTTAAGACAAGCCTAACCTTGTGTCATGATTAAATAGGAAAGGGCTCGATACAATGGGAAGAGCCGTATGAGGCCATCAGTTTCATGTACGGTTCGGAAGCCAGGCTTATGTAATAATGCTGAAGCCTAGGATAACTGCATAGTTTCAGTTCTATTTCGTTGCGCGAAGGCGCCCTATGATATTCGGTGAACCCGTTAAAATACGAAAACATAAGTTATGATGGAAGCAGGAATCTAATTAAACTATTACACTTGCGTAATATGGTTTTGGCGAATGCAGGACTCAAAAGCCCCAAAGTGGAAGAGCCAAAAATTATTTTGTCAAAGCCACATAAACCCAATATTATTTTGCTAAAACCATTAGACAGGAAAATGGTTTGGATTGAATTGACCAAGATTTGGCGTGATCGTGAAAAGGTCAAGGGGTTGATTCTCAATCTGATGAAGGGCGGATATACTGTAGCTATCGCGGGGTTCATAGTTTTTTTTTCTAGGAGTCTTTTTTGCAAAAGTAAAAATAGCAAAGTACAAAGGAATAAAAGATTCCCTAGAAATCTAAAAGTCAAATCCCATATGAATAGGAACAGAAATGCAATATTAAACAAAAAAAATGACACATTTCGCAGGAATAGAACATTCAGAATTCTAAATATGAACCCAATAAAACGTAACATTGTAATAAGAGAGATTCATAACGTATCAATCAATTCCGTTCAAGTGCGTCAGGGCAGTAAAGTTTTTTGAAATCCTGGACTGGGCAGTGCCGGCGAGAAGTGTGCTTTGGTCTAAATCCAAGCAACCCGGGAGAGTGGCTGAGTGGTTAAAAGCGACAGACTGTAAATCTGTTGGAAACCCTTCTTCGCAGGTTCAAATCCTGCCTCTCCTAATAAAGTATTTGAACCTTTTCTTTATTCTTAAATAGCTTTCTTGCATTTAATGGGTGTTGGGACAGACCCAAGCACTAGATAAGATTTGAATGCTTAAATAGCATTTTTCGAAAGGAGTTTAAGCGAGTTCGTCGCAAACCATTTATTCCCAATCAAGGGCGCCTTTCCTCCATTCGATGAGAAAACCAATAGTCAAAATCCAAACAAATAGCATCATAGACCAAAATCCATACTAACCTATCTTTTCTAAAAAAACTGCCCAAGGAAATAAAAAAGTTACTTCTAAATCGAAAATAATAAATAGAAAAAGGACCAAATAAAATCATATATCAAATCGACTTCTAGCATCACTAAAGAGATCGAACCCACGCTCGTAAGCTGACAATTTTTCTGGATCTGCCGTTTTTTTACCTGTAAATGTAAAAGAAACCATGATTAGGATAAAAGAAAGTAGCAAACTGAAGATAAAACAAATTGCAATAGGTGCAAACTCATCCATCGTTAAATACTTAAACAGAAAAGGATAAAAATCCACCACAGACGGCTCTAACGTACTACAAATGCTAGGCCATATATAGATTAGCTGCTGTATGCAAGCATCAGACGTTTGTTGGGTATCTCTTAATAAAGGCAGTAGCTGTTTGACTGTCTGCGGATAATAATTATCCCCCATTTCATGGTATTTACGAATGCATAAATTGGCTTTCCTTACAAATCCAGTAAAAGGTTCACCATAAGGGGAACCCTTGGATAAATAATCTCTTAGATTAGGTAATATTACCTGATGTAATTCATTTAAGGGTCTCGCCAAAGCTTCCCTTCCCGTGCTGTTATCGTTTTCAGTAAGGTATATAATATGATTAAGATGAGCGTCGAAAGAGTTCTTCAATGTCTGATATTCTCTCAAATTTCTAAGCAATGGATCCATATTTTCAATTTTTCTTTAAAATACTTAGGTATAGCAAAGACTTACTTAAGCTCTGCGGTCTGTTTCTGATGTTTATGGATATTCTTTGAATAATTTAAGAAATACAACAAATAATTTATATCAAATAGAAGAAAGAATTGATAATAATTTCTTAAAATTTATTAAGGATATCTGATCGTGTATCAAGAGGTAAATCTATTGAAAATATAGATGTTCCAGAAATGGTTAATAATGTAATCAAGAAAGACCATTTTTATTTGAGTCTATAGAAACAAATACAGTATCTACTCAAACTGAAAATATTCAATTAGATAATATTAATTGAATATATCCTTATTCAAAGCCAGTTCTCGTAACCTTTATTCAAAGCCAGTTCTTGTATCCTTATTTAAAGCCAGTTCTCGTAACCTTTATTCAAAGCCAGTTTTGACCAAAATATTCACCTTATCTTACAAAATTGATGTCAAATGACCTTTTTATTAAAAAAAAGAAATATGGCCAGATGGGTTTAGAGCGAATTTTTTTTTTACAACAAAGATTGCTATGGCGCAACCCGTTTGGATTGGCCGAATAGGTTCTTATTAATCGATTGTTATTATACAAGAATTCTTGTATCGCTCATGCAGATCTTCCATCTACCGGAAACCAAAGGATTCATTGCTTTTCCTTTTTTGTCGAACTTGTATAAACACAACCCTATTTGCACCTATCAGTTACGAACTTGCTATTGTTATGAAAGACAACCCCTAGGCTCAGTCACAGCAACGAGTACCGAACCGTCGTTCCCACGGCTACAGTACCAGGAGTTGCTGCTGAGCCAGCCCGTTCAAAACAGTACTTCTGTCTAGCAGAAACTATTAGCGACATCCCTAGAACAGTATTCGTATCGTGAACCAATGGCCACTTTTCCGGTCGAAGGAAATGCCTAATAAATAGTCAAATACTGCACTCTTTAGCTACTGTACTCCGGAAACAAAGTAAGGGAAAGCCCCGTACGTCAAGAGCTGCACTGCTATGAATCAAAGACTGTCTGCTCGCCGTTTCCGGCCAGTATTGCGGGTTCAATGGCTTTATACGAATTAGCTGTTTTTGACCCATCCGATCCCCAGAAATGGAAATTGTTAATACTGGCACTGTACCTTAAGTGGGAGATGGAATAGCCCGCATTCATGGTTCGAACAAAGTAATGGCTGGAGAATTGGTAGAATCTGAAGATGGTACAGTAGGCATCGCTTTGAATTTAGAATCTGATAATGTTGGCTAAGTACTGATGGGCGATGGTTCGACCATACAGGAAGGGGGTTCCGTAAAAGCAACGGGAAAAATTGCGCAAATACCAGTTAGTAATTCTTTCTTAGGCCTTTAAGCCAGTAAATGCTTTGGCCCAACCGATCGATGGAAAGGGTCAAATCCCAGCTTCTGAGTCTAGATCAATTGAGTCTCCCGCACCATATGGGAATTATTTCAAGACGTTCCGGTGGCGGAAAACGACCCGAATCTGCAGGAATTCGGGAAGGTTGAAGCAATGGCCAAACCTCCTTGAGGCTACAGCAATAACGTCATAAGCAATGACACTTAACTAAAGCACTTTATCCTCGCTTTCCACCTTTTATCTAGGGTTAGGAGGATCACGCGCCATAATGCCGGATCTCCATCTTTCTTTGTTGGTTGCTCTCCAGTCGCAGAATTATGAATAGTTTCACTAAAAATAAGTTTATTGGCTTGAAAAAAAAAATGAACCAATCCTTTAGCCTGGCAACCTGTACTATTTTTGCTGCCTCCAGCAACCTGTTGCAACTAACTTCATATTCAGGATGAAACAAGACAATTATGCCAGATAGTAAGGAATTACAAGTTTTCTGCACTAGAAAAAGCTAATAAATGGACTCGACCCATTATATATTTTTCCAGTAGTCATTTTAGGGACGTTTGCATGTACTGTGGGTCTTGCGGTTCCGGAACCATCAATGATTGGTGAACCAGCAAATCCTTTTGCGACTCCATTGGAAATATTACCCGAATGGTACTTTTTCCCTGTCTTTCAAATACTTCGTACAGTTCCCAATAAATTATTGGGGGTCCTCTTAATGGCGTCCGTACCGGCGGGCTCGTTGACCGTTCCTTTCATAGAAAATGTAAATAGGTTCCAAAATCCGTTTCGACGCCCTAAAATCTTAACCACGAAGGCACCCGCTTGCCCAAAATAAAATGAATTAGCCGGATTGCTGCTTTATGACACTTGCTAGACCTATAAAAAATGTTATGATCTCCAGACCTATAAAAAATATTATGATCGCAGAAAACAAACATAATCAATGCGATATAGCCAGTCTTTGCTATGGCATGCGATAAGCCATATTCGCGATCAGCTGCATTGTCTGGCCTGGCAAAGCAATATGCAGCGATGGCAAGCGATTGGCGCGTAGGCCTTTTAGATAGAAAGTAACGAAAACATGCAGAGACAGGAATCAGCCAAAGAGTGCGGGAGATTGATTGCAATACTTATCAGTCAAATAGTTAGAAAGTTGGCCTGCTATGATTTAACGGTGCTAACCAAGTGGAAGAGCCGTCACTCTTAGGATAAGAGTGACTCTGTGGGATAACAAGCTGATCAAAACATCTTAGGGAAGGTTTAGCACCTCGATGCTGAAAGCCATAATCAATGCGCTAATGCCTTTTAGTTAGCGTGCTATGATAATATATATTTATTAATCTGGTTGTTTTTTTTTACCATTATCTTTGTCCCTGCAATCATGATCATTAACCGGATTATGCGGTTTCTTTTGTTTGCATTTCTTATAGCTATTATTTGAATTAGTATCTTGGAGTGAATTGCAAGTTTGTTGCTTAAATTGGCTTTTATCTAAAGCTTTTATTTTTTCAGCAAATATTCTTTGGTGGTTAAAGTATTTTGTAAAGTTAAGAAAGATCCGTAACCATATTTCTTTTTCAATAATGCAAATGCAAAAACGGGCTCAATAAGAATCTGTTTTTCTGGAGTTCCAAAGGCTAGCATGACATCGTTATGTACGTAAAGACCTAGAGTGTGGAAACCTAGAAATAAGCTAGCCCAACTTAAATGGGATATTATTGCTTCTTTATGCTCCAACATTCTTGACAATACATTGTCTTTGTTTTGTTCCGGATCATAATCCCTAATGAAGAATATGGCCCCTACCATGATAAACCCAGCAATATATTGGTGATGGGTATAAAGTGGGTGGTAAAATCTTGTGCTATAAAAGCATAAGCAGGTAAGGCGAATCCAAACAGCAAACAAAGCACAACTATGATTCGTTTATAGGATTTGAACCCGGTTCGAAGCCATTCCTTTGACACCTTAAACTGGCAAATTCTACCGTGGAATACGCAATCACGAAGGGTAGGATAAAGCTAAACATCCCTTTGATAGCTAGGTCGCGGGTCTGCTGCCTAACGGCCTCTAGTCTTCGCTTATCCACAAAATACCGTACAGGAAAGGTTGTTATGCGGGTAGGGAAGAAAAGCAAGGAACGGACGACTTGGGGGACAAAGTAAAGATAAAGGGATTGGATGATTTTTCTCTGAAATTTTTATTCATACCCACATGCCGGATAGTAACAATTTTAGGGAATTTATCTTATCCTTAAACTTATTAACCGATCTTTTAAATGGGCGTAGGTTTGCTTGCATAGGACTAGCGGGTATGTCTAACTCTGATCAATTTATACTTTCTTTCGAAGATTCTGTTATTAAAATAGCAGTTTCTATGCTTAAAGCTTATTCGAATCCCAGTCTTCCTCCAGCTCTAAACGCTCTTTACATACTCTGTCATAATGAAGAAAAGGAAAAAAAGAAAGAAGGTCTATTAAATAGAATAGTAATGGAGACTATATGGGACTTAAGTCCCGATTCTAATGAAAGTCAATAAATTCTAGGGAACATTCGATGCTTTCTGGGATTAGGAAAAACTTTCATTTATCGGTAAGAGCCCCAGTTTTTTAGATAAATAAAGTAAATTATCTAAAGCTAAAACGACGAAATAACTATCTATGATCAAAAATGAATGCCCAGTCGGGGCTGTATGATTTGAAATAGGTTAAATGCTATTATTACGATTACTATCATGGCTAGATGACTTTTTGTGCTTAAGTAGCCCATGTTTTCTGTACTCGATTAGCATTCGGTAGATCATCCAACTCTAAGCAATATAAGTTATTGGTGGGGATTTGGTTCGTTAGCTGGTTTTTGTTTGGTCATTTAAGTCATTAGTGGTGTTTTTTTAGCTATGCATTATACACCTCATGTTGATTTAGCTTTCAACAGCGTAGAACAAACTGCCAAACTTTTTATTCTTCTTTCTTGCTTAACACGACGCTTAAACCGTTTTTGACATGATCGGCTTGGTGATTAAACCAAACCGATTTAAGGGTCATTTAATAAGAATTTATTGTATCACTTATAGGTTAATTTAAACGAATCTTCCGTGTTGCACTAAGTTACTCACGGAAGTATGCATACATTCTGAAAACGTTTCGAGGTAAACACCCATCCAAATAGGTAGAGTCAGAAATCCGGCGTTGAAACTGTAAGCTTAGTTCAATGGGACGAAATGAAAACATTCTCCTTGCTTACCTTAAATACGTAACCTAATAAAATGCTCTCCAAACCGGGCCAGATAGTTTCCTTTCACTCGGCTCACTCACCTAAACTCCCGTCGCCATGAGTTTAGATACCCGAACCGCAATTAAATGGATTTCAGCTCTTCGTATGAAGGTCTCTATACAGTAAAAGTAGAGAAGTGGCTTTTGCTTTGAACTGGTTAGATTTCGTAAAACATCCGATTGTTGTTCTATTTATTGCTTTCATCCATTTGGATTTGGAGTCAATGCGATGATATCATTTAAGTGTGCAACGCCCATTCATGATGATTCATCGATGTCTATTGATTTAGGCTCTTTCTCCGTTACCCTACACAAATGGAACTTACACAGATCAAAGCCTTTGGTCCCCGACCCTAATAGCAAATCACCGTAAAAATACCTAAATTACCTGCCCTTTCATAACTAGACCTTTAGAATTGCATATAGCGTACTTGCTTATAGGAGACATCAAAAGTATGCTTTATCTAGCTTGCGTACAGAATGACGTATAGAAATTATGAAAAAATTTCGTAGCTTACCATACAATTTCAAATAAGCCCCTATGGTCTATACGGAAATGAGGCCTCTGTACTCCTTAAGAACACTGTTTTGAAAAGGTTTGGTTTTGAGAATGCGGCTCTATCCTTTAACGGAGGCTAAGCGGCCCTTAAGTTTTATATAATCAATAAAGGCTTTGCTGTATTTCATTTAGCCGTCACCTCAGTTATTGACGAGATGTTTGGTTTTGGTTGGGTTTAAAAAGATACTATGAGTCCTCTGTTCTAAATTTCCGAATCTACGGTTATCTAGTTTGCCGGTGCTACCAAAAACTCCAATGCTTACGTTATTGACGTAAGATCTTGAACTCAAATGAGTCATATTAAAGAAACCAGTTGTGCTTCCAGCATTGACTTCATATCGAAGTTGAGAACTCATTATGCCCTGCCATAAATGCGTGAAGTCTATATCATGGTAAAGATAACGCTGTGATATAACCAATTGCTTAACTATTGGACCAGACCAGGCGCGTTTAAGTCATTGCCTTATTTAAGTTTGCCTTCGTGAGTTAACCACTCGACTGTTTCTTGGAGACACGGTTAGAGAGGAAATGGTTAGCAGCCCTGTCCTTTTTTTTTGCAACAAGCTATGTTTCCCATTGAGGTAAGTTGCTTTCGTTTCATCGCGAGCACCTACAACGTAGTAATTAAATCGTTTAATCATATATTTATTGGGCAGTATAACGGCCACCTCTCCACAAACAAAGGGTAAAAACATAAATTCTTCTCTCCTATTCAAATCGGAAAATTTATGTAAATATTTAGATCTTAGACCCCCAAAAACTACACAATTATATAGCCAAAGGGAATAGGCTGCGCCTAAAACCATTCCAAGTGCTGCCAATGTAGCCACAAAGCTATTTTTCTAAAAAGCTCCCAATGGAATAAGAAATTCGCCAATGAAGCTGCTAGTACCAAGTAGGCTCATATTGGCTAAAGTAAAAAATGATGGGATGATAGAAAGATTGAGCATAGTACTTACTAAACCTCCGTAATATCTGACAAGTCAAGTCTTATATCGATCATATAGAGCACCAACACATAAAAAAAGAGCTAAAAAGACCAATCCATGACTCGGCATAAGTAAAATGCTACCTTCAATTCCCTGTACGTTTAATAGAGTGAAATACTCTCCTTAAATCAATCAAGGTCATTCGATTCCTCCCCAAACCGTACAGAATCGTTGCCCATCATACGGCTTTTTAACCCCATTTCATTTATCAGCTGATGTGTTTTGCCTTTAATTGCTGTTAGTATCTAGAATTAGTTGCCAGGCAGATAATATTTTATATGCATGTAAAGTTACTTGTTTTGCACTTATAGTTAGCATGTATTCGTTTTAATCTGTCGCAGTCCCTGGGAACGCATGACAGGGCTTTTAGCTTTCCTCCATCTTTGCCTTTCCAGCCCATTATGCATTAGCATTATTTAACAGCCGCAATGTGTTGATGATACATTGGTATATTGATAATATGTAATTTCTGTAAGGCTTGCTAAGATCATGATCTTTAGTCCTACCGAATAAAGATCCTGATTGTCTTTTTTCACCCAAATCTGGCCACATATATTTACGTGATATTTACAATATATGGAACAATAGAGAGGCAATCTGAAATACATTTCTGGCGTATCTTTACCATTATGACAGATCTTAAAGGCTTGCTTACCAGATTCTATTGATTTGCGCATTAATTTATCTCCTAGGCAAAATCATTCGACTCAGGAGATGGCTGAGTCTAAATTCATATAAAGCTAGACAAAAAAGAAGTTTCTAGTCTATGTTTCAAAATAAAAATTTCCTGACTTCTTTTCTCAGAAAATGTAAGGTCAGCGATTAGGCTTTTTCTCTTTGCACGCATATGTGAATTTTCTACTTCAGATGAAACCTAAAAAATAATTCATATGCAGCCGCATCATATACTGGAAAGCATTGTCTTAAACAATAGACTAGCTAAACTTACTATCTTTTGGTGTAAGATTAGGTGCTTGTAACCATATGTTTTGGTTCAGTAAGTTACAAGCCCATGTCATGTTAAGAGTAAATGGTTCCACAGACAACATCACTATTATGAAGGCCAGAAACTTAAATATTCACACTAATATTGTATTGAGCCCATTCTGTATGATGGCAAACAAAAAATTTGTACATAGGGGTATGGAGTAATATCCGCAAGGATCATACGGATATATGGGCCCCTTTCCTTCCACTGAATGTTCCAGCGCTTTCCGTCTACATGGCTCCTTAATGAAAGTTAGGCAGGTACTATGGGCTTCTGATTTCCAGCCATACGCCCTTCGCGAAGCGAATGAAGACTGATAGTGTTTGAAACGTCATACATAAGGTATCCTTTTAAATTTAGGCAAAGCAATCAAAGGTTGATAAAAAAAAACACATAGCCTTTGAAATACTAACGCACAATAAAGTTAGACCGTTTGCTTGCTTGCATGCAGGTCGGCAGCCAAAATAATTACTTTATTTGCAAGGGTTCGCAGTTTAGCCAGATCTCGCCTTTGTCACCTATAGGCTGTGACGTCTAGAGTCGTTGTTCATACATTTTCTTTGTCTTCGATAAAATGAGTCCTTTACTCTCCCACTCGTTATGGCCTTAGCACCTAGTCTCGATGGCTGATGGGAAATATAGTGGTTTATATGTTCTTGTTTTCTTGCGTATACCGGACACGTGTTTTGGAAAGTATTGTTTTGGAAGTGACTTTAATTTGCCTGTCTAGGCTCAACTCGCTTAACGTTGGCGGACTTGCTTGATTTGATTAAACAATCTGAAAAGATGTCGGGGATATTAAGAAATGTCTTAAAGCATGTTATAAGACTCAAATCTAAGTATGGGCAACGCCATGCATCTTTATGAGGCTTCCATCAATTCAGCGAAGGTAAAAAGTGAACTGAGAAAACCGTCTCTTTTCCGAGCTTCAGTAAATGAACAATCATCTGGTTGCTTAGTGAGCCACGTGCTTTACGCTTTTTTTCTTCGCAGACAAAGCAGCTTAAAATGAACCCATATCGCTAACATCTTTGTTCATTTTGCTTTAATTTTCGATTCTCATTGCGTAAAACCAACTAATAAAGTGTTACACATATTCGCTTATAAAACTAGCAAAGTCTCCTTAGCTGATCTTTCATCTTTAATAGCAAAACAATAAAGTCAAACAAGCTGGCCCCGCATCCTATGCAAATACTTCATTGCCAGATTATATCAAGCTGCTTTTACAACATGCTATGTTCTCTATTTTATTGTTAGAAGGTTGATAAGTTGCACGCTCGGAACACAAAAATTAATTGAATATGTTCATAATTATAGGTAACTATTAGGCCGCCCGACTAAACATACCAATAGTCACGAAATTCATATAAGCTACCGAGGAGTAGGCAATAATCTTTTTTAGATCGATTTGTCTTATGGTAGTTAAGGACGTATATATGACTGCAATCATGCTTAAGGTATAAAGGAAAGGAGTGAAATAAAGCGTCGCTTCAGGAAACATGGGTATGGAGAATCTTAATAAACCATAGGTTCCCAATTTTAAAAGAATTCCTGCCAAGATTACAGATCCAGCTGTAAGTGCCTCTACATAAGCCTCAAATAACCAAATATGAACTGGTACCACAGGCACTTTTATAGCAAAAGAGACGAAAAGGGCAAGCCGTAACAAAATTTAACATCATTCACTAAATCCTGTAGTTAATAATACATGTGAATCAGTAGTTCCTGCCTGGAAAAAAATCAATAAAATAGCTAGAAACATAAAGACGGATCCAAATAGAGTATATAAAAAAAACTAATATACCGCTCATATCTTTCTTTATCTAAAACCCCATACTCCTATAATAATGGGAGAGTCAAAAATAGGCCCCTTATTTTACTTTAGGAAATAGGCCAAAAAAAGGCTCCGATAAGTACCCAATCCCTGCTCAAAGAACCATACGTGATACTTTCGCATCATATGGCTCCGTTTTAAGATAGCAAATGACCCGGCTCTTGTTAATTGCCCGTGATAACCGCTCTTGGTCTTGAAATTGAATCCATTGTCATGATTCTATTTTTTTCCGTTTTTAGGCTCACCCTAGCAAGCATTTCTCAGGCCTTTTATCTAAACCTAAAATAGAATGGGTTAATGAGTACATCATATTATATCATATATGTGTTTTCTTGTTTTGCTTGTAAGCTTTTTTTGGATATCTGGCCAGAAACCAATCAATTTTAGATGCATGGGTTTTCTGTCCGCCTGCCGGCAAGTTAGATCATAAACCTTGCCTAATTTTCCCTTAAAAGGGAAGCCCTTTTACTGTTTTGCTAGCCATATACATGAAGCTTTTACGAATTTTGTTCATCATGTTGTAAAAGACAAAGGTTCATAGGAAAGTAATTTTGTTTTCTGAAATTAATATATTAAAGCGCGGTTGATGTGAATTGCTCGAATTTGAGCCTTTCGCTTTTCTGTGCTAGGGTGAACCCTTTTTCTATCCATCATTCATAGGTCCTTAGAGCAGTTAATAATTAAACTAGGAAACCCTTGCCATAAAAGACCAGCCGGCCAAACGGGCTAAAAGTGGCAAATTATTGGACCCTGACAATCGATAATCATCCAAACTTCATAACATAACACAAGCCGTTGCAATATTTGCAACGGGCCTCTTAAAATGCCTTAGCTGTCGACACGACATAGGCTAGTTTGGTAGGCTGGACAGACTTTCGTATTCTCATTGAAATAAAGTTTTCCTTTTCTCTAGCTTGAAAATGTTTTGTCAACAGGCAGGCTCTTTAGCTCTAATACCTCTGCCGAAAATTCCTAGTTACAGACGCGGCTGCTTCATTTGCCACTAGAAAGGTTGCCGTATCTGGAATTTCAAGGAAGCGCCTATCCAGACAAGTATACAATCTTTTGCTGCTTTCAAAGGAGAAAAAAAATGACCTTATAAACCCATTCTCTTATCTTGTTCCATTTTAAAGCTCCCTTAATCAAGTAAACACCATGTGCCTTGTCAGCCCGTTATCTGCTTCTGAGCAGATAACCTAAACAAACGCTGTGGCAGCAATGTTGTAATTATTGAAGCTCGCAATGCGTTTGCATGGCTTTTGCTACACTTAAGAGATTTTGGTTAAAAATTTACCTGCTCAACCTTTGCAAGTAAATGGAAACTCCTATGCTATAAACCCTCTATGTAACCAAGGGACCTTTCCTCTACAGTTAAGTGATTACATTTGTACCCTATAGAAAGTAAAGTAAATCTAATGGAAGGTGCTCACCCCTTGACCCGCTGGTATCTGCTGGTTTATTTTGAAAGGATTCTATGGGTTTTTAGCAATATAAGTAAAGTCAACGAGACTAATTTCTAAACCTGTAGTCAAACTCATTGAATGTTGATCCACATGATCGCATATATTTTGCCCGTATATGCGGTCCATTTTAGGCTTTATTTATATCGTTAGCATATCCTTTTTTTTTATCATCATGATAGAGGATAATTTGATATTATGTTCCCGATTGGAAATTAGGAAAGTAGCTTTGGAAATACAATAGAAACTGCTTCCTATATGATGTGAGCTTTCTTATAATCTAATCTAAATTAAATAGGCCAACTTATTATTAAAAAAATCCTATCTATGTAAAAAAACAAGCAGTGCTTCCGCAATCGAGATTACTGTGAAATCTTGTCCTTTCATTCCATTATGTTCTTCTCTTTTTGTCTCTACTTTTTATGCTGGTCGTTTTGCTTTTTGAACTTTTTAGATCTTAGAACCGCTATGACCGGTTCACATCTAATTTCAGAAGCCAAGAGTAATCTTTTATAACGAGTAGTATTGAATGCTTTAATTCTTTTATGGCAACTTTTGTTATGGCCGGGTCGCCAAAAGCAACCCGTTAAGTCTTCTTTCGAGATCAGGACAAATATCTCTGTTGACTCCACAAATAGCCGACGAGTTTACGTCCATCCCCAGGCATCAGATACAATCCGTCACCCTTGTAGCCGTCATCTGCAATTCGCGCAAGTGTGCCCGCACCCTATATATAATCGTTGCTTTTTCGTGACGAAAGTTCCCTGCCTGAAAGCACCCTTTTCCGCATGTCCATACGATATTTAAGTAGGCAAATCGGGATCTCAGAGTACCCATTCGACAAAGAACTTCCCGCCAATTGCAAATAGGTCATCTGACAGATTCGGCAATCAATACTGTGCCTACACACAAGACTACCCTTTACTAAAAGCTTTGCGGGGATAATTCGAATCCAACCGCTTAAAAGAGTTTACTGCATAAAGCTCCTGTCCGCAGGGGGCTTTATCCCGACGAATATCAGAGGCTCGGCTCCACACGACATAGAGATTAACACGCTTTCAAAAAAAACGTGAAAAAGTAAGATATCCAACATACGAAATACAGCAATCATAAAAAATTCACCAATTAAAAGTGCTATTACATACTCCTTTCCGAAACTCTCAATACTAAACCAACCTACTAAAATGCAAATGAGAATTAAAAACGTAGTCAAGACTACCAAAAACAAAAAAATACCATCCATACCTATAACAAGGCTTATGTCTGAGTAGGGAAGCCATCAAATGATTTCCACAAATTAAAATTTGGCTGTGGAATTATCAAATCATATCCAAAAGACTGAAAAATACAGAAAAGTCATCAAAAAAGCACACGAACCAATAATTCATATCCGTCGTATTTCAGAATCAGGAAAGACCAGAAAGATAATGCTTCCTAGCAAAGGACACAAAATAAGACCACTAAGATGGAATTCCGCTAGTAACGTCATTTCAGTTATCCATTCAATCCTTCCCCCATCTCTCTATCTTCCATATGCATGAAATTCAATGAGAAGAATAAAAACCGGCACCCATTATGTATTCTCGGCTAGCTATTGAATCTATACAGCAGTGCATTCTGACAATAGCCAGAGCTTTAAATTGGCTATTCGTAAAGGTTGATGATGATTTCTTAGTAAGTTATTAGCTTTTACTAACAACCGTAAGCGGAACGGCCACTGGCAAGGCGAATCATCTTACATTCCGGATACCAAAGATTGTTATTATACAAGAATTCTTGTATCGCTCATGCAGATCTTCCATCTACCGGAAACCAAAGGATTCATTGCAGGAGAGTAAAGTATGGCTGAAAATAGAAGGAATTGACGAGAAGCTAACGCTTTAGGTAAGTACGATAGTCATTACAACTGTTTTTATTGGTTTTTTAGTGGCTTTTCTCCTTATTGGTTTTTGATATAGTCTCCTGAACTAGTGCTTTCCTCGGAACCAATGCATTTAAAAAACGATGTATTTACTTTCAAATAAGATTGACTATATGAAAGACATATTTGATATGATTTTATCATTGCCAGAACCTATGCATTTACCATAGATAATATATTTACTGAAACCAGAACCCATGCATTTATCAAAAACATAGCCAATGCATTTACCGAAACCATAACCAATGTATTTGTCCCATTTAACTCTTATAAACAGTTTAATTAGAAACATCTTTTTTTATTAAGAAAGAAATATGGTACAATGCATTTACCGAAACCATAACCAATGCATTGGATCTTCTTCTTTTTCTTTAAAAACAAATGTCCTTTGGTTCTTTCTTATCCCTTTTTCACATTGTTATACATATCCATCAACAGCTTATTAGTAAGTATTATGAGATAGAGAAACAGTCCATCAACACGTTGAACATTATGAAACAGTCCATTAACTTATTTATTGGTAAGATATAGAAACAGTCCATCAACATATAGACCATCATAGCCAGGATCAATTTCAATTTTTTTTGATTTTTCGATGAAGAGGTTTAGTTTGTCGAAATAGAATCTTTGCCTGGGGAGGTTAGCTTACTCCCCGTGCTTACAAAATGGAAAATTGAATAAATTTCGAAAAAGTCAAAAAAACCGCAACTAATAACATCACGATTCCAAAAATATAAACTTAAGACAGATCTAAAATAAATCCGAAATCTTACCATAAATGACAAACCCCATTACTCATATAATAAGACAAAGCTAAAAAAATGAAATTTACTAGGCCTAAGATAAACCAATGGAAATGCTTTCCAACGAAGAAGGCACATTAATAATAACTTTCAAAAATAAGGCTAAAATGACCAACTTTCAAAAAAAAAATACCAATTAACAATGCAGCAGCCAAAAAAGTTCCAAAGATTCTATGAAGGATAAATAAGATCGAAGTAAGCTATGGCTTATAAATAATAATATGGGGTGATAAAGGTCGATCGATTTACATCCTATTGGCTTTGGTTCAAAAGGCTAAAACGCTTTAGCACTTAAAAAAGGAACTTGCGTCGGCTTTGCCGGCACAAAGTATGTGCTCAACATTCATGAAAATTGCTCTGTCCATCGGAAACCAGCCAGATTACATTTTCGATTCCTGCATACGAATTCCTAAATAAATTCATTATCTACCTTATGCCAAAAAAAAATCAAACAAAAAAAAACAGATAGCGTCTCGAAAATAAAGCAAATACGAAATTTCTATGATAACGCAAATAATTGCATAGTTGCTCTGGCTCTCAGACAGAAAGCAGCCAAGGTTAATACAATAGATTATTTTAATTAATAATGCTAACATTCCTTATCCATTTGATCGAAATAAATAAAAATCCTCATGTCTGCGTGTTTGTTTGGGCATAAAATGAATTTGTTAGCCATAGGCATCGATAGTTTAGTTAGTTGAGCTCCAACGATCCCAATGAATGCCACGGGCATTGATAATTAGTTGAGTCCCAAAAGACGAAACAATAGCCTGTATCATGGTGCAGTCTTTTGAGGAGGAAATGAATCTATCCTTACATCCTAACTACCGTTGAACAAAATAAAAACCTCTATTCAATTAGCTCAAATAATGAAGGCAATTAGCCCAGTCAATAAAGTGCCTCGTTTACGTGGTTCGAATCTGTCATTGCCCAAAATCCAAAGACACCTTAGTTTCTATTGATTTCAAATAAAATGATCAATTACCATGCTTAACCTTTTCGGTCAAAAGGGCCAAACCAAAAAGAAGGAAGGAATTAGTCAAGCCCCCATCCCTGCTCCAGGTACAACCCATTCGTTATTCGGTGAATTTATTTAAAATACAAATAATGTCAAAAAGGCCATCATCAAAGCAAACAAGGCAATCGCTTCGAAAAACTCGGGGTGTGTAAATCACTTCTTCCAAGACTTGGAAGAGTGAGCAGGAAACCGAAGTGCCAAATAAGTATGAACTCTCCCTGAAAAGGAGGTGATCCAGCCGCACCTTCCAGTACGGCTACCTTGTTACGACTTCACTCCAGTCACTAGCCCTGCCTTCGGCATCCCCCTCCTCGCGGTTGAGGTAACGACTTCGGGCATGGCCAGCTCCCATAGTGTGACGGGCGGTGTGTACAAGGCCCGGGAACGGATTCACCGCCGTATGGCTGACCTTAAGGCGATTACTAGCGATTCTGGCTTCACGCAGGCGAGTTGCAGCCTGCAATCCGAACTGAGGCCGAGTTTCTGAGGTTAGCTTGCCCTTACGGGGTCGCGACCCTCTGTCCCGGCCATTGTAGCACATGTGTCGCCCAGAGCTAACGGGGCATGCTGACTTGACGTCATCTCCACCTTCCTCCGGCTTATCACCTTTGTAAAAGTCTGTTGCCGGGTTCCAATTTGAGTAATGGCAACTAAACACGAGGGTTGCGCTCGTTGCGGGACTTAACCCAACACCTTACGGCACGAGCTGACGACAGCCATGCACCACCTGTATCCACGTTCCCGAAGGCACTCCTTTTTATCCATACCCTTGGGGTTATGCTTGTAGTTTAGTTCGTTCCTTTATTAGCCTTTCATGTCATTTTGGTTCCTTACGTTTGGCTTATTCCTTTACTAGCCTCCCATATTACCTTAGTTCTTTACTAAAGGCTTATTCCTTTATTAGCTTTCCATTTTACCTTAGTTCTTTACTAAAGGCTTATTCCTTTACTAGCTTTCCATTTTCCAATGCAAGTTTAGGGTCATGGTTTTCTGATGTTAGATTTAGTGTTTTTGCCTTAAGTCGTTATTTCAAGCTGTTCCCTAGTGTTTATGCTTTATTTTTACGTATGGTTTGCAATGCCAAAAGTTGGATTAGCAACACTAAAAGTTGGATTTGCAAAGCCAAAAGTTGAATTAGTGCAACGTTAAGATTAAGAGTTTCAGGCGGGTAATGGCAATTTTCTAGTTTTTGTATTTTCCGTATGGCTTGCAGTCATTATTTCAAACAATCTTGTATTGTATGGCTTGCAGTCGTTATTTCAAGCAATTTCCTAGTTTTTATGTTTGTAGTATGGGTTGCAACACTAAAAGTTGGACTTGCAAAGCCAAAAGTTGAATTAGTGCAACGTTAAGATTAAGAGTTTCAGGCCTTGAATCCCGTCAGCTAGCCTCGTATGTTTGGTTACGTTCCTTTCATTAGCTCCAATGCTCATCCTAATGAGAATAAGAAACGGTTAGTCCTTTTATTAGCTTTTTAGTTACAATTTATGTGTATTAAGATTTTTGTGTTAGGTTTGGAGGCAAGGAAAATCCGGTAAACTCATTTGAAAAGGCGTTATCGTTAACAACCATAATAGAAAAGCCAGCACTATCACAACCATCAGAAACAACGGATATGCTAGGAAAAGCAGTAAATGTAGTAGAAAAAGCATCAGATGTAGTAGAAAAAGCAACTACAAGTATGGTAGATGTAATGTCCAACTATCCCTGGTATTTGTAAAATTCAATGATTATAAACCTGGGTTGTTTCACTGGTGTATTGATGGCTATTTATCTATATAGTAAAAGAGATGGAGGTGGAGAAGGAGAAGGAGAATATGATGATAGTGATACTAATAATGGTGGGCTTAGTGCTATACCTAAAGCAAAAAGGATGATTTCGGAAGAAATGAGAATAAGAAAATAGGGTGCGATAATGGCAGACCCTCGTGATAACTACTCCTTTTCCTACCCGGGATTGAGGCCCCATAATAGGGAAGCACTCGGGTAGGTATTCCCGCTTTCAGAAGGCTTTGAAAGGCTTTCGAAGGCTTAGTACTTCCAGCTTTAAGCTTGCTTAAAGGCAGTAGCCTACGGAAGTTCTTCATTGAAAGAGAATGCCTTAAAGGTCTTCTTTCAAGGCCTCGCCAACGGTTCCAGAGCTTGGAATAAAGGCAGTAGCCTACGGGATTCCCTTTGAAGGCTCCTAAAGTTTAGGAATTCCAGCTTTTTTTCAAGGGCTTAGGCTAGGTATTCCAGCTTCTTGGGCAAGAAGGGCAGGGCTTGGTAGGGGATGCTGGCAATTTCGGGGTGATTGCCAAAGGCGTAGGAATGCTCACTAAGGGCTGGCACGGCACACAGAGGCTTAGCTTGCCGAAGTGCACAGAAGCACACGAGGCACACCGTGGGTGGACCTTCTGCTTTCAATCTATGTATTTGCTAGCCCAGCAGTGAGAGATCATTGACCTTAGTTTACTTGTGTTTCCCGTTACAGGGCTTAAAAGTTGCCACTGGAAACTGTCTACCGGCCAAGAATCACATTGTTCCTGCTGAGGGAATGGCTGGGCTAGCTGAGTGCCATAACACCTGTGCCGAACCGAACTTGCTGATGGAGATCGTATCAATTCGGCAAATAAACGTACCGTTCCATGGAACAGAAAACAACTGTCGAGTGGATTTCTAGCTCTCTAACCCATTCAATCCTAACTCTAAGATGGACCCTGGCGTTTGCTTGGGCAATGCCCGAGCCACTGAACCCGAAACTGCATGCAGTTCCGAGTCTATATTATCCCCAGCCAGGTCATTGCCCGGGGCACCGCTACATATGTTGGCAACCGGAAGTATTCATTTGCGAGCATATATGGCAGCTGGCTTTGACAAGCGCTGATTGTCCTTTTTCCGATAGCTTACTGTTCCGTGTGTGCCGATGGGTTGGAATGACTTGGTTCAGTGCCATGCGTAGTGGCATATGCCTTAGGTGCTGGATTATTGCACATCCGAACGAGACAGGCAGGACACTCGCCGAACGGACAGGCAGGGCACCTGCGTTGGAATTTCTGGCCGAACCCGAGGCCTCCCACGTATTAGGAGCCTTAGACTTAACCATAAGTCCAGCTTAGATACCCGTGTGGCATGTCTAATTCCTCGAGAACCAGCTCTGGTGGCAGGGTAGTCCACCCTAAAAACTCTTTAATAGTCCCTTTCAGGTCCCTTCTAGGGTTCGCTATGGTTGCAGAACCTCTGGGGAACCAGTCTTGGGTATACTGCCAAATCGTGGTAGGAAGTTGCGAATGGCCGTTGTACAGGGCACTTTCTCTGGAA
This sequence comes from Lygodium microphyllum, assembly GCF_053477565.2. Classification (NCBI taxonomy): domain Eukaryota; kingdom Viridiplantae; phylum Streptophyta; class Polypodiopsida; order Schizaeales; family Lygodiaceae; genus Lygodium; species Lygodium microphyllum. The sequence continues at coordinate 114,441 of NW_028229632.1, read as the reverse complement.
GTACCTTGTAGTTCCCTTCTTAAATAGGCAGTATAGCATGTAACACGTTTTTTATCATATTTGCCGCTTTGCTAACAGTGCTGAGCAAAAAAAAGAAACCCTTAGCGATAACTTTATGGGGCTGTATGCGATAGAAAATATACGGATTACGAAACATGCCCGCCATAAATCAATTGCTTCGTCATCGTAGAGAAGCGAAACGTCACAAAACACGTACTTGAGCTTCGAATTAATGTCCTTAAAAGTTTGGAGTATGCCCACGTGTTTCAACAAGAACACCAAAAAAACCTAATCTGGCTTCATGTAAGATAGCTAAAGCACGTTCAAGCAATCGACGGAATATCATTGCTTACACCCTCGGCGAAGGTCATGATTTGTAGGAGCATCCCGTGGTTATGGTTAGAGGAGGTAGAGTAAAAGATCTGTCTGGTGTAAATCACCATCGCATCTGAGGAGTAAAAGATCCGTAAGGAGTGCCGGGTTGAAAATAAGGCAGATTCAAGTATGGTGTAAAAAGACCTAAAGCTTCAATACGAATAAACAAGTCAAATCAACAAATGGTGACTCTTTTTGTCCATCCTCCCTAAACTGGTCTAACTTATTGGAAATTGTATCAGAACGACCGGTAAAAAATCCAAAGACAAAGAGCCATCTGCCTTAATCCCATTGCAACTCTCCTTATGTACCTTCAACAGGGCTTTTGTCATTTAAAAGAGGCCGCAAGCAAAGCACATACAATTGTTCTAATAGATTCGGCTATGTTTGGAAATTGGATATTAGAGAAACAAGGTTGGTTAATAAACTAGTTTACTCCCTTATGACCGATGGTAAGAGAACATACTCTTATGCTATTGTTTTCCGGACCTTTTGTCCCCCTTTCCAAGCTAAACCTAATATTCATGTTATCACACTTTTAACTAATGCTATAGAAAACATTAAACCTACCTGCGAGGTCAAAAAAGTGAGAATCACAGGGACTACTCGTAACGTACCTAAGATTATTGCTAAAGAACGTTAAGAAACCCTAGCTTTTCGTTGGATCATAGAAGCAGCTGTCAAATGAAACACTATAAACGGAAACGGCTAGAGTTTGAGTAAATGTTCATCTGCCGAAATACCGGATGCTTATCATAAAAGGGGAAATGTTCGTAAAAAGAGAGATGACCTTTACGAACTAGCAGAAGCCAATAAAAGTTTCGTACATTATAGATGGTGGTGAACGATTAAAAATACGTAACGGGCCGGGGTAAAAAACTGTTAGACACTTTGGCAGCACACATCCCGGCAAAATCAATTCATTATTAATTCATCAGTGAACAATAAAAGAAAATTATTTCGGATTATTTGTTTCACACTTTGAAATAGATAATAATTCATTTTTGCCATAGCAGGCCAACTTTCTAACTATTTGACACTCGACTGAAGGGAAGAGGGAAAGGCAAAGTGCAACGATTTGAATGGCGTTCGACCCTTTATGCGATTGGAAAATTCCATGGCAATGGTTCCGCGAATTTGAAAAGTTACCGCCAGAATGGCCAGCCCGCGGATTCCGCAACTGCCATCGTTAACATTAGTAAAGCGAGTGATTGACCCATCATATCATCCAAATAAACAGAAAATACTGGAAAGTTCAAATTGACAGTCAATGGCATTGACCCAATTAACGTCGGCATGATAATGATATTTCTTTTATTTGGTAGAATTTCCCGAATACCTAAAAGAAAGAGAATCATGGAAAATGTCAAATATTTGACCAGATCCGTAAGACAAGGTCTTTTTTCGTTTCCTAAAAATCCGAGCATTGGTTCTTTGTACTCATGGCTGTTTCAGAAGTGAAGGGAAGGCAGGTAACCTTATATATTAAGCGAAAAGTGACCGAAGCATGAAATTGGTTCAGTTGAAAATAGTTTTCACTTGCTAGCCCTAAACAAAAGCAAAGCATTCCCTATGGTATATGATCTAATGACTTTCCGCATCCTACAGGATTTGAACCTGTGACCTTCAACTTAGAAGGTTGTTGCTCTATCCGATTGAGCTAAGGATGCTATGCATTATAAACACTTCTAGGTAAATATGACATACTTAAAATCTGTTCCGTTTCAAGGGGCTTTAGCCACTTCTTGATAATCCGCTCTCTGTAAACGAAAGGAGGTTTGAAGAAGTGGCACTTGGGCCTGACTATGATGTGCCCATAGCAAGCAGAAAACATATCCACGTTTATCTGGCAACACGTCGAATAGGACATGGTCCCTCAATTTAAACTCCGATTTGCTTTCAGTTTGTATATATAGGGGCCCAGAGCAACCAGCAAATTCACCTTAATGCGGCTGCTAGAGCACATCCTTAGGGAGACATGTTGTGCTCTGGATTTGCTTTGTCTCAACCATCGATTCGAGATGAGGGCAATACAAGATAAATATCTACTTATGTTTCCGGATATTCCGCCCGCTATTAATGGCGCCCAGTGTTCCATCCTAAGAAGACTAATCTCGGGAGATAAAATGACATGTAAAAGAAAAAATGGGGCAAACCCTAAACCAAGCACATGGCGATTCTATACAGGAGGCATGACCTGAAGCTTTACGATATATTTGGGTCAGACCTTTCTTTTTTTCGGTCATCTAACGAATGAAATCCGATTTCGGCGACGAAACAAGATCAAGTTCATGAGCTTATTTTCTTAGATCGAAACAAGCGTGCCCTCGGAGAGTACGGAAGGCTATTCGAGTAATCAGCGCTTTAGTGTTCGCGAGCTCTTTTAGCATCGAGGACAGTGTTTCTTCAACAAGAAAAGAATGAGTTTAGGATTCGACAGTTTAGATGGTATGAGAATTGGTTTAAACTTTAAACCAGATATCACGATATATGGAATAAAGATTAAGACAGTACAATGAATAGTATGATAAACAGGATGTTAGCCATCTGGTAGTTTTATTCAAAAAGATCGGGGCGAGAAGGGTTCAACTCCATTTTCTCCGGATGCAAGACTCAAACTTAAATAATAATTTTACGTGCTATCGCTGGCTTTCGCGCATACTAAGCAAATCACCTTAAGGCGCTATTGGAATAATCTTTTTTCTGCGAGATTGGATGGCACCTTAACTGGATCCGTGATAGATTTTATTTGATGGTTAAATCGTTGATTTTGATGGCCTAGCTAAAATGATGCCATTCTTGCTGTTTACTATTAAAGTCATATAAGCTGGCACACCTCTTGACGGAATTGCTTTGCCTTGGTTCATCACCTTGCTAGATTGTCTAGCCTGGTATGTTAAGGCAAGATGGGCGATTCGCTTAGATCACCTAGCGGCAATGTCAGGCCTGCTAAAGGACACGTTTTTATCCTCATTCATTTCACTTCCTCTCCTCTCCCCAGGGGATTAAAACACGTGGCTACGAACCATGCTGTCGAGGGTTCGAATCTCTTTTGTTTCAGATTATGTTATTTGGTAAACGTGCCCGTAAGGATAACCATAAAGTGAATAAAGATAAAAGAGGCCGGAATGAACGGCAAACAAAGGTAAAAGATCTTAAAGTCACAACGCATCGGTTTCAATTCCTTTTCCCTTTGAAAAGAAAACCTTTTTATTTCAAAACGATTTTTTCGGGTATTGGATAAATAGAAAGATATATGAAGAAAATTAATATGAAACTAGCTTATTGGATATACGCTGGCCCTGCAAACCCATATTAGTACTTTAAGAGTAGCCAGTTCCTTTAAAAATGTACATGCTTCCCTTAAAAACATTTCAATGTAATGCGTTTTATGGCATTTTCGACAACGTTTAGTTATTGCATGTTATAGCTTTAAATATGTTGTTTTTGCCTAAAAAAATAGGATATGGCTCGTCAATACTTGGCCATTCTATGGCTCGTCAGTACCTTGTGTTTTATAACTTTAACCACGTTATTCTTTAGGCTAAAGTTATTTAGTTTCAAATAGGATATGACATGTCAACACTTTGCCATTAATGTGTTTTATGGCATTTTCACTAATACCTTGTTTTCTAAAAAAGGTAAGTTCTTGCATTCTATGGCGTTTAGTTTTTGCGTTTTATGGCTTTAAATATTAAGTTCTTGCCGGCAAGAAATAGGATATGACTTGCCAGCACTTTGCCGGCACATGTGAAGTAATTGTTTCAAGGACTTTGATGGCAAAACGATTGATTAGTGCATCCGTTACCAATACTTATATGAAACAAATCTATACAAACCTTTCAAAGCAATGCTAGTTTATTTTTTTTATCTTCTATTCGATTGGTAATGACTGTTTCTTTATGCAAGAAAACGGATGTTGGCTAACGACACTATAAGAAAACCGCTTGCCAAAGAGCTTTAGCGTATCAACGACAAAACGTCACTTAACTGAATAGGAGTCAATAATTTATTATGTCTTCTATATCAACCTAAAATCGATTTCTAACAATAAAACGTTTTATCATCGGCAAGGCCAAAGGCCCACTAACTAAGGACCAGTCTAATCGTTGATTCTTATAGCACTGAAGAACTTATTGTTTGAAAAACGCCATAAAACGCAAAAACGTTAGCCATAGAACACAAGAACGACAAGGTGTTTGGAAAGCACCATATCCTGGAACGCAAAAACGACAAGGTGCTTAAAAAGCTAATTATGCTTGCTTTTATCATGCTCGCATCCATTATGCTATTTATTTTATTAACTGTTGAATTGATTTGGCATAAAGTGCGTTTTATCATCCAATTCTCTCAACAAGGTCAATATTGCACTGCTTTAATATTTATACAAATGTTCTCATAGACTTAAGTAAATTACTATTTTTTAACATTCTTTAATAAGTTGAATATGGATTAGATCTTCTTACTTGTTTCAGATGATAAAATAGAATATCTAATACGGATATAGTTACTAAAGGTACAATAATATATAATAATCAATTCCGTGTTGAATGCTCGTGATATGCTAAATGAGGCCGATTTGGTTCTTAATGGTGTCCTCTACTCAATGCTTAGATGGTTTAATAAACCGACAACAATTTCACATATATTGAGAATAGCCAGTAAACAAATAAACACATGCCCAAAAAACATACAAAAGTAATAAAGCAAATGCCTTAGCACACTTATTTACTGTCAAATCTTAGAACTATTTAAACATTAGCAACTAACGAATCCTCAGCCAGGATTTTGATCATAAAATATAAGGCCAGGTGCCTGCCTATAAGTCCCTTTCGTCTAATGGTTAGGACATCGTCTTTTCATGTCGAAAACACGAGTTCGATTCTCGTAGGGGATAAGAAAGGCGAAACATTTTACGTGGTTTCGTATATAAATTTTTGCCTTTCCTAAGATTGGTGGTCTGAACTTGCCAAAATCAACTGTCAATTGCAAATCAATGATTCCAATTAACTCAACAGCCAAGGTGCAAAGAGAGCCAGCGAAAATAGCTTAATGGTAAAGTATAGCCTTGCCAAGGCTGGGGTTGAGGGTTCGAATCCCTTTTTTCGCTATAGAAGCCACAAAAAGGTGACACATCTGCTTTTGAGGCTTATCAGTTCGTTATTTCAAAGGTGAGCTTTACATTTCTGTCTCTCCCCTGCAAACTCATGTAAAGTTATTCTAGTAAACTTAAGCTATTACGAATCATTCTTCTTGATCACAGAGATCTCCTTTATTATCCCACAATGCAACGTTATCATTGATGTTTTGTTTTATTGCAAACTTAAAGTAGATTACATTAAATGATAACTTAAAACTATTAAGCAATGCAATGCGTTGCTTTAGCTGATATTCCTTTTATTGCTACTTTAAAAATTACAGTAATTTCAATGTATTATGGAAAGCAACAAAAAATGGAGATGACGTTAAGTCAGCATGCTTTTGTAGCTCTTTGTAATTTAGGCTATAGCCTGCGTCAAGACAAAAGATCGTAACCTGGCAAGCAAAAAGGCTGCAATTTGAAATTTTTGCCCTCAGTAATCGCAATCAATTTTGGTCGACCATACGGCCAATGGAAAAGGTCAAGCGGAGCCCGTAACTGTCAAAGCTTTGCTAGAGGTTTGCCAAGCCATTTAGTTACTTGCTAGAAAGGATTCCTATAGTTTAGTTTCCACAGAAACCCTTATGTTAGTTGTTGTGTTCAATAAAGCGTAACATAGTGATTGTCTTTACACAAGCAAAAAAAGATAACTGAGCTTAAAAAAAAGGAATCTATTAACCAGTGTTATCCAAAATAGATGTGATGAGAAAAAAAAGAAATCAATTAGGCCCCCATCCCAGCCAATATGACCTATTTGTTTTTCTTTTGTGTTGCATGTAATTTACAAAAACCTGTGTTGGTTGATTATTGATGGCTCATAATCTTGCCAAAAAATGGATGGATGTCTGAGCGGTTTAAAGAGTCGGTCTTGAAAACCGAAGTATTCTTTTGAATACCGGGGGTTCGAATCCCTCTTCATCCGTAAGTATGGTTAGAAGTTAGCATTTTTATGTAGTATGTTTTTCATCCCTCTAACTTGATTGGGAAAGCTAGCTTTTTAAGAGCCAAGCCAAATCGCTTTGCCACCATTCGACACTGCATCCCCTGAAACCACGACTCAAGAGCAATCGAGTAACGATAACAAGCTGCTTGGCAATCAAACGGGTGAAAGGAACATTTTGGGAGGTCCATCAGCATGTGGACCACCATAAACCCAATCCCGGCAACCTGAATACCTTTAGGCATTTGATTACACTGCTTTCTGCGACTAAGTGTATACGTAAAAAACCAATATAAGCGGAGACGTACGACCCAGGGACGCCCTCGCGACTCTTTATCTCTAGCAATATTGTAGCACATGCGTCGCCTAGAGATAACGGGGCATGCTGATTTGACGTCATCTCATCTTCCTCCGGCTTATCACCTTTGTAAAAGTCTGTTGCCAGGTTCTAAAAATGGTAATGGCAACGGCAACATGGGACTCAACCCAACACCTATAGGCACGAGCTGTCGGCAACGTCTATTCAAATCAAAAAGGTATTTTTGCTTGGGCTATCGTTAATCGACTTTTTTCAAAGATAAGCAACGTCTTCAATACAATAAGGTAAGCTTAGCCTTTTCGCTTTCAATGGTATTTTGCGCTTTTTAAATGGTAAGCTTTAAAGTAAATCATACTTAGAAATCGCGAACCCGTGACGTGACGAAAATGCAATAACTAAACGGCAAGGTGTTTAGAAATCGCTATATCCTACGTGAGAACGCAAAGACTAAACTTTTCAGCATGCAATAATTAGAAATATAATGTTAAGACGCAAGGTATTGGCAAAAACATAATGTTGGAACACAAAAACTTACTTACTTACAATAAGGTGCTTATAAAACGTAATATTGAAATGTTTTGAAGGGCCAATCCTTTTGTCATGTCCCTCATTCGTTATGCTATTTTTATTTATTTTTTATAGACTTTCTTGCTTGCTTTGCTTTACTTTGTTTTGCTCTGCTTTGCAAAGCAAAGCTTTGAGGAGCTTTAGCGTATTGACTAAAAGAAGAGGGGCTTCAGCCACTCGACTGAAGGGAAGAGGGAAAGGCAAAGTGCAACGATTTGAATGGCGTTCGACCCTTTATGCGATTGGAAAATTCCAAACGTTGGATCCCTAAAAAGAAAAGTTACCACTTACTTAGCCAGCCATCGTTCCTTCAGTCCCTATCACCCATTACTCTTTGTAATTGCGGGCGCTAGCCCCACTTACTTGGCTGCATCGTATGAATATGGATTGAATAATCCATCAGGCGTAAACTCCAAAGTAGATAAGATTGCTTCTTATCCCCCTTTCCACATCGCGCTTCATCGCCTAAAGTGCCGGATGAAGTGCTGGTCTGATTTTAGGGGCGTGGTCATCTCGTCTAGGAAGCTATGGATGCCCTCATCGATAGCATACGTGGGCAACTATGTCAATAACAGACCTTACAAACAAAAAAGTCGTCTTTGTTGCGCGATTTTATGGGAATCTGGATTGCGGGTCGTGGGTCCATCTTTTTTGTTACACCAATGTGGATTACCGAGTGATTCGTAATCTGACCTCTCGCTTGCAATCTGGTCATCCCATAAGGCGGCAGAATCGATGGAGTGACATAGATTAGGTATTCAAGCTAACTTTCTGACGCGCCATTCGCTTACATCCATTGGTTTGTGATCCGGGGACTGTCCATGTATCGAAGCGGCTCGTTATCCTAATTTATTTTATCTAACACGATCTGGTTCCCGTACTGACCCAAGATATGCTTTTCAGTATTCACGCATTGACTATTGGGAAGGATTTCTAAAACCTAAGACCGAAAGTCCTTTTGCTTGCAAGTCACAAGTTTTCAGGGCCAAACAACTGAAACGAATCGATTATCACAAGAAACTGTGGCTTCGGTGGAATACGGACCCGGGCCCAAAGAATCATGAAGTTTGTTTCGTTTTCTAACATTAAGTGGCTATTTGGATAGCCACGTCCAGCTCCAATGAAAACTAGGAAAGAGAGACAACCATTTAATAACTCATAGGGGTAGAACTCACAGACAGGGCACCTCTTAGCAGCGCCAAGAGTAGGCAAGTAGCGGAATCAATTGAACCGCTTCGTCTCAGCGAGCTACCTCGAAACGCTTTACTAACTAGAGATTGCCTTTTTTTGTCTGTTAAGTAAGTCAAGAAACCTCCGTCTCATATTGGCAAGAATCAGGACAGAGAGATCGGATTCAATGCTAACAGATGCAAAATGAATTAACAATCTTTAGAGATAACGTAATAATAATTGGCAATGATTTCTTTTATGGTTTAGGTAGCTCAGTTGGTTAGAGCAAAGGACTGAAAATCCTTGGGTCAGTGGTTCAAATCCACTTCTAAACATAGCGAATTATTAGATTGAAATCTCTGGACAATTATATACTAAATGCAATTAAACCCGCAGCTTATGAGTCTTAGCTAAAGCTACAGAGCTCTCTATTTGTTTGATCCTAACATTAATCTTATTTTGATATTATTTGCAAACGATGCCAAAAGTGATCATTTCATTTTATTGCCTAAGTCTCGGACCTTACACCGGGTAGGTCCTTAACCCTTCCGCCCTGAATAGAGGCCTTTTATGATGAAATGTTCCGGCTACAAGTCAGTGGACATGCAGGAAGAATTGCTCAATATGCATTAGCTCTTGAACGTTTATGGCATTGAAGAAGAGAGAAACGCAAATCAAAGAAAAAATGAGATTGTTTAAAGCTAGAACAACAAAATAACCATCCTGGAAAGAAGAATTACCGACTATTATACTAAATTGTCAGTGGATGAGACCGGTTGAGTGATAACGGTCGGGGATGGAACTGCACGTGTTTATGGATTGAACAAAACTTAAGCAGTGGAAACGGTAGAATTTGCCAGTTTAAGGTGTCAAAGGAATGGCTTCGAACCGGGTTCAAATCCTATAAACGAATCATAGTTGTGCTTTGTTTGCTGTTTGGATTCGCCTTACCTGCTTATGCTTTTATAGCACAAGATTTTACCACCCACTTTATACCCATCACCAATATATTGCTGGGTTTATCATGGTAGGGGCCATATTCTTCATTAGGGATTATGATCCGGAACAAAACAAAGACAATGTATTGTCAAGAATGTTGGAGCATAAAGAAGCAATAATATCCCATTTAAGTTGGGCTAGCTTATTTCTAGGTTTCCACACTCTAGGTCTTTACGTACATAACGATGTCATGCTAGCCTTTGGAACTCCAGAAAAACAGATTCTTATTGAGCCCGTTTTTGCATTTGCATTATTGAAAAAGAAATATGGTTACGGATCTTTCTTAACTTTACAAAATACTTTAACCACCAAAGAATATTTGCTGAAAAAATAAAAGCTTTAGATAAAAGCCAATTTAAGCAACAAACTTGCAATTCACTCCAAGATACTAATTCAAATAATAGCTATAAGAAATGCAAACAAAAGAAACCGCATAATCCGGTTAATGATCATGATTGCAGGGACAAAGATAATGGTAAAAAAAAACAACCAGATTAATAAATATATATTATCATAGCACGCTAACTAAAAGGCATTAGCGCATTGATTATGGCTTTCAGCATCGAGGTGCTAAACCTTCCCTAAGATGTTTTGATCAGCTTGTTATCCCACAGAGTCACTCTTATCCTAAGAGTGACGGCTCTTCCACTTGGTTAGCACCGTTAAATCATAGCAGGCCAACTTTCTAACTATTTGACTGATAAGTATTGCAATCAATCTCCCGCACTCTTTGGCTGATTCCTGTCTCTGCATGTTTTCGTTACTTTCTATCTAAAAGGCCTACGCGCCAATCGCTTGCCATCGCTGCATATTGCTTTGCCAGGCCAGACAATGCAGCTGATCGCGAATATGGCTTATCGCATGCCATAGCAAAGACTGGCTATATCGCATTGATTATGTTTGTTTTCTGCGATCATAATATTTTTTATAGGTCTGGAGATCATAACATTTTTTATAGGTCTAGCAAGTGTCATAAAGCAGCAATCCGGCTAATTCATTTTATTTTGGGCAAGCGGGTGCCTTCGTGGTTAAGATTTTAGGGCGTCGAAACGGATTTTGGAACCTATTTACATTTTCTATGAAAGGAACGGTCAACGAGCCCGCCGGTACGGACGCCATTAAGAGGACCCCCAATAATTTATTGGGAACTGTACGAAGTATTTGAAAGACAGGGAAAAAGTACCATTCGGGTAATATTTCCAATGGAGTCGCAAAAGGATTTGCTGGTTCACCAATCATTGATGGTTCCGGAACCGCAAGACCCACAGTACATGCAAACGTCCCTAAAATGACTACTGGAAAAATATATAATGGGTCGAGTCCATTTATTAGCTTTTTCTAGTGCAGAAAACTTGTAATTCCTTACTATCTGGCATAATTGTCTTGTTTCATCCTGAATATGAAGTTAGTTGCAACAGGTTGCTGGAGGCAGCAAAAATAGTACAGGTTGCCAGGCTAAAGGATTGGTTCATTTTTTTTTTCAAGCCAATAAACTTATTTTTAGTGAAACTATTCATAATTCTGCGACTGGAGAGCAACCAACAAAGAAAGATGGAGATCCGGCATTATGGCGCGTGATCCTCCTAACCCTAGATAAAAGGTGGAAAGCGAGGATAAAGTGCTTTAGTTAAGTGTCATTGCTTATGACGTTATTGCTGTAGCCTCAAGGAGGTTTGGCCATTGCTTCAACCTTCCCGAATTCCTGCAGATTCGGGTCGTTTTCCGCCACCGGAACGTCTTGAAATAATTCCCATATGGTGCGGGAGACTCAATTGATCTAGACTCAGAAGCTGGGATTTGACCCTTTCCATCGATCGGTTGGGCCAAAGCATTTACTGGCTTAAAGGCCTAAGAAAGAATTACTAACTGGTATTTGCGCAATTTTTCCCGTTGCTTTTACGGAACCCCCTTCCTGTATGGTCGAACCATCGCCCATCAGTACTTAGCCAACATTATCAGATTCTAAATTCAAAGCGATGCCTACTGTACCATCTTCAGATTCTACCAATTCTCCAGCCATTACTTTGTTCGAACCATGAATGCGGGCTATTCCATCTCCCACTTAAGGTACAGTGCCAGTATTAACAATTTCCATTTCTGGGGATCGGATGGGTCAAAAACAGCTAATTCGTATAAAGCCATTGAACCCGCAATACTGGCCGGAAACGGCGAGCAGACAGTCTTTGATTCATAGCAGTGCAGCTCTTGACGTACGGGGCTTTCCCTTACTTTGTTTCCGGAGTACAGTAGCTAAAGAGTGCAGTATTTGACTATTTATTAGGCATTTCCTTCGACCGGAAAAGTGGCCATTGGTTCACGATACGAATACTGTTCTAGGGATGTCGCTAATAGTTTCTGCTAGACAGAAGTACTGTTTTGAACGGGCTGGCTCAGCAGCAACTCCTGGTACTGTAGCCGTGGGAACGACGGTTCGGTACTCGTTGCTGTGACTGAGCCTAGGGGTTGTCTTTCATAACAATAGCAAGTTCGTAACTGATAGGTGCAAATAGGGTTGTGTTTATACAAGTTCGACAAAAAAGGAAAAGCAATGAATCCTTTGGTTTCCGGTAGATGGAAGATCTGCATGAGCGATACAAGAATTCTTGTATAATAACAATCGATTAATAAGAACCTATTCTTTTGGCCAATCCAAACTCTTTTAAGGAATAGCTTTTCCTATCCTATGAAAAAATATTTTGTACTCCGAACCGGATGAAATTGCATTATCCAGATAAGTCGCAACCACGCGTTGTCTATGTAAAGCAAATAGAATTGCATTACTACATACAATTTTTTCTCTTCTATAAGTACTGATTAATAACGCTTCATGAGCAAGAAAGAATAAATCTCGTTTACTATAACCCGTAGTTCCAAACCCGGTTCCTTTAAGAAAAGATGGATCAGCCTGTATGTTAAATCCTTTGACACATGATAGAATCGACAATTCTTTCTGACGCTGAAAACTATTAGGTTTACGAAGATTTATCAATTGGTTTAACCGATTTGGGGCTATCAAAGCTGGATCTATCTTTGCAGGTATGTGAGTCGAAGCCATGACAAGATTGTTACAAATGCGAGAATCCCTGTTCTCATTATGAATATTCCTCAATACTAGGCAAAGTAAAAATCTGGGATCAGCTTCTAATTTGTGATACGAACCATGAACACTCAATTCATGAATATCTTGAATCCATATTGTACAGGGAGACATCTCCTTTGCTATTCCAAAAATAGAATTGACTCGACGTACGCTTTCTTTTGAGATAAAAAATCCACGTACATTCTTCTTAAAATAGGATCGATTGTATAGCAATTTTCTTATCGGTAGTTTCACCAACGGGAAGTGGGAATTGGATGCTTAAAATTACGTGAATTGTTGACTGTATCATAAAGTCCTTTATGTCCACGTCCCAATCTGCCCCCTGGCGGAAGATGTGACTCCAGGATCTCCTTTATGCTATGTCCAATCCCAAAGTTTGTTCTGTACATGTGTCCAGCTATGATAAACACAACAGCAATAGCTAGGTGGTGATGAGCAATATCGGTCAGCCATAGACTCTGAGTCTGTGGATGAAATCCTCCCAGAAACGTTAGAATAGCGGTTCCTGCTCCTTGAGCACCATTAAATAAATGATCGTTGGAATCTGGATTCTGTGCGTAAATACTCCACTGACCTGAAAAGAATGGTCCTAACCCTATCAATTTCAATCTTTTTTGAAACTTTGCTTGCAGGATTTCTTTTTTTTTTTTGAATTATACGGAGATCAGCCAAATGACGTATTTTGCCAATCATTCTGGTTTCCCCGCCTACATTTGGAGTATTTCAGGTGGAATAAAGAGATTTTCAATATTGTTTCTTATCAAAGGGATGATCCCAATCCGGAATAAGCCCCATAAAAAGATATTCCCATTAAACCAATTACGAGTATACCGGCTACAGTACCTACTAGCCACAAGGGAATCCTTCCAGTGGAATTGGCCGTTTCTCCTATCCTCCCCCAGCCATATTCTCAGTCTCATTATCTGGTCGCGACTCGAGACATGAACAGTCATAAGTGGTTGGTATGTCAGTAATTCCCAATCAATGTTGATAAATCATTTCAATATTTCATTGAAAAAATAATTAGAGAATGAAACAGCAAGTACGAAGATCAGCAGGAGTCCCCAATAAAGGCTTGTACGATTTAATTCTACGCTTTGTTTGTTCGGATTTGGTTGTGTCATGGATTCGAAGCTCATGTAAGGACATACTATCGTTGAATGAATTGCATTGCTGATATTGATCCCGAGAAGAAAACCGTGGGTATAGCTAATCCGTGAACGGCCAACCATCTAACGGTGAAGATCGGATAGGTTCTGTCTAGAGTCATTGGTACCTCCTAGAAAGATCTGGTGAATGCATCAACTTGTTCTAATGAGTCAAAACGGCCAGTTATCAAAGGAACTTCTTGCCGGGTTTCTGTAAAATACTCGTTTGGGCGAGGGCTTCCGAAGACGTCATAGGCTAAACCTGTACTGACAAATAACCAGCCCGCAATGAACAGTGAAGGTATAGTGATGCTGTGGATAACCCAGTATCGAATACTGGTGATAATGTCAGCAAAGGGGCGTTCTCCCGTATTTCCAGACATGCTTCGCTCCGTACTCCGTTGTAGTATAAATAAGGAATTGGAAGTATTGATATGAGAGGTATAATAAAACTCACCAGGCAAGAACATCTTGCTAACCCTGATTAAGTTGTCATTATAATACCAAGGGTAGGCCGAACAGGGGAAGCTTTTGACCAACCAGTTACGATTGGAAAGGCTTACATAATGAAATTGATTCACCAAGTTGATGATAAGATTCATGCTCGATCCAGTGGACCCTATGCACCTGTTACACAACAACCTCTTAAAGGTAGATCTAGACGTGGAGGACAACGAGTCGGAGAGATGGAAGTTTGGGCTTTGGAAGGTTTCGGTGTATCTTACACACTACAAGAAATGCTTACTATTAAATCCGATCATATCCAAGCTCGTTACAAAGTACTTGGTGCAATTATGACTGGAAAACCTGTGCCTAAGCCCGATACGTCCCCAGAGTCTTTTCGATTGCTAGTTCGAGAATTGCGATCCATGGGTCTGAATTTGGAACATAACTTGATACTCGAAGAAGGTTTGGTAAGAAAAAGTAGAAAGATCTGATCGAAACGTTTTTAGCAAGAACCAATAGGAAATTCTTATATTATGATTCATCGAACCAATTATCAGCAGCTTCGTATTGAAATTGCCTCCCCCGAGCAGATTCGTAGTTGGGCTGAGAGGGAACTACCGAATGGAGCAGTCGTTGGGCAAGTTAATTAACCTTATACGTTGCATTACAAGACTCATAAACCAGAAAGAGATGGTTTATTTTGCGAAAGAATATTTGGTCCCACAAAGAGTGGAGTATGTGCTTGCGGAAACTACCGATCCTTTGATAATGAGGAAGAATCCTCCAATTTTTGCAAACAATGCGAAGTTGAATTCACTGATTCTAGGGTACGAAGGTATCGAATGGGGTATATCAAACTGGCATGTCCAGTAACCCATGTATGGTTTTTGAGAAGAATCCCCAGTTATGTTGCAAATCTTCTAGCTAAACCTCTTAAGGAATTGGAAAGCCTAGTTTATTGCGACCTTTTTCTTGCTAGGCCTGTGGGAGAAAAACCCACTTTATTACGATTGCGAGGGCCATTCAATTACGAGGATCGACCTTGGAAGAATGTTCTTCCCATCTTTTTTTCCACTCGGAACTTCGAAACTCTTCGGGGAAGAGAAATAGCCACTGGGGGGGACGCTACTAAAAAACGGTTGACCAACCTTAATCTACAGAATTTGATGGATCGTGCATACTCAGAATGGCAAATATTAGCAAAACAAGGATCTAATGAAAATGAGTGGGAAGATCAAACAATTCGGAGAAGGAAAGATCTTTTGATTAGACGAATCAATTTGGCCAAAGATTTTTTACAGACACGTATAAGACCGGAATGGATGGTGCTAGATTTTCTACCGGTGTTGCCGCCTGAATTGAGACCTATTGTTGAACTATACGAAGGTGAATCAATTACGTCTGATCCAAATGAGCTTTATAGAAAAATAATCTATCGAAATAATACACTTATTGATTTTTTATCCGGAAGCGAATTGACTCCTGAAGGATTGATGGTGTGTCAAAAAAGACTTATTCAAGAAGCTGTGGATGCCCTCATTGATAATGGTATACGCGGGCAGCCCATGAAAGATGTAAATAACAGGCCTTACAAATCATTTTCCGAATTAATTGAAGGTAAAGAGGGTTTGCCGGTTCCGCGAGAATTTGCTAGGAAAGCGGGTCGATTATTCGGGTCGTTCCGTTATTGTGGTAGGTCCATCCCTTTCGTTGCATCAATGCGGATTACCTCGAGAATTGTCGATAGAGCTTTTTCAAGCATTTGTAATTCGTAAATTGATTGGATGGCGCATCGCCCGTAACCTAAGAGCCGCCAAGTATATGATTCGAAAGGGAGAACCCATTATATGGAAGGTTCCTAAAGAAGTTATGCGGGGTCACCCTATATTACTAAATCGAGCACCTACGTTACACAGGTTAGGCATACAAGCGTATCAGCCTATTCTGATAGAAGGACGTGCTATTCGTTTGCATCCATTAGTTTGTGGAGGGTTCAATGCAGATTTTGACGGGGATCAAATGGCTGTACATGTACCTCTATCTTTAGAGGCTCAGACGGAGGCTCGTTTCCTAATGTTTTCACATGCTAACCTATTATCCCCTGCTACGGGAGATCCTGTCTCTGTACCAACTCAAGATATGCTTCTGGGACTGTATGCGCTAACCATCGAAAATAGACAAGGGATATATGGAAACAGATACTCCCTTATCGAGGGGGATTGGCAATCTTATTTCAAAATACCCTATTTTAATCGGCCAAACCACTTGAGCGCTAGGCTTTACGCGGGTCGGATCATCTAGCCACGCCTCGTAATTTGAGAAACGAGCTCCGTGGAAGTACATACCACTTAACCAAATGAAAATAATGGCTAGTTGACCAAAATGAGCACTAAATATTTTACGGGATATATCCTCCAAATCGTTGGTGTAACTATCGAAGTCATGAGCATCAGCGTGTAAGTTCCAGATCCACGTGGTCGTACTTGGACACTTAGCTAAAGTTTTTGAGAAATGCCCTGGTTGAGCCCATTTCTCAAAAGAAGTTTTTACGGGATCCTTTTCCACCATAATCTTGACTTCTGGTTCCGGTGAACGAATAGTCATCGAGATTCTCCTCTCTTTGAACGGAGGATAGCAACAACCTACCGACAGGAGATACAAAACTTCTAAGAGATTGGATTTCTATAACATAAAATACCCTTCTCCTCTATGAGTTTAAAACTGGAACGGCTATGGTAGAAGATTCATCCGTGGCAGGCATTTAATCTTATTATTACATGGCTCATAAGTGCTTCATGGACCTTGTGGAACGAACTATTTGTTTGAGAAGCTCGAGAGTTTAAATATGGATAAGGGAGGGGGCCAAATAGGGGACGAAAAAAGTTTTTGATTCTTATCAATTCGTTTGCCTCAACTCTTCTTGCTGATTATCAATCTCTATTTACCTCTCCTGGCTTGCGACAAAAATAACCTCAAAAAGTCATGATTATTAAGGACCAAAAGTCAGCAGCTCTATATAAAATTATTTAATTCATTACGGCTCGCGGTCCACTAAAAGAATTCGCCATCATTCCATTGATTCTCAAACGGATACATAGGTTTCAAGCAGCAAAATAAGAAATCACATTATATACCAATCCGGACTATCTATTCCAGTTGTTATGGTTCCTGAGATATCATACGAACACACGTTTTGAAATCCCAATCGATATTTGTGGAGTTGATTATCCCTCTTGGAAAGAAAGATTCAGAATAGTTTATAATTCACCAAGCATTCGATACAACTCATGCATTCGTGTCCAAATTAGTGTAAATGAAATCACTTTTGCAAGTTCGATAACAAGTATATTTCCATCAGCCGGCTGGTGGGAGCGAGAAATATGGGATACGTTTGGTCTATATCCATCTAATTATTCTGATTCTTGGCGTATACTAACCGATTACGGGTTTGAGGGCCATTCATTGCGAAAAGATTTTCCTTTGAGCGGATACATGGAGGTACGTTATGATGATCTAGAGAAACGTGTGGTTTCCGAACCAATGGAGATGGCTTAAGAATCTCGCTATTTTGATTTAGCCAATTTTTGGAAAGTGTAGCGGTGACTTTTGACTCTTATGAAACGTTGTTTTGAAGTGAATGGTTTTGACTCGAAGATATAAATATTTGACAGGCAACTTGTAATCGCTTTGATCCAATATATACTGGCATAAAATCTTATAGCTATCCTGTTAAGGCCAATGGTAAACATTAATTGCTTTTATCCTTTATGTCCAATAGCCATATTTTTTGTCGTGTGCTAAAGATCCGCTTTCACATTACAGACAAAAATAGTTTTTAATAATTGGCCTTCGTTTTTAGCAATAAGGCAACCAACTTGACAAGGATTCTAAAGAGCGTCGAAAACACACAGAATTGGTTATGGGACGGGGTTCTATACCCCATCCCCGAGGGATGGCTATTTGTTAATTAAACATAATTGCGAGTTGTGCAAGCAAAGAGATCCCATTTTTATAAGGTTATTTTACTGTTTACTTTGATGTTCTCCGTAAGTTTATCTTTAGGCCATATTAACTAGTAGAGAGTATATAGTGTTCTTCTTTATATGTTTTGTTTGTTGTTCAAATGATTGCTACATCTTTGCCAGCTATATCTGAAATGCTCTCATTAAGCTTGCCTAGCAAATTAAGTGTTCTCCTTACAAACGTTTCCTATGTCATATTGAATCTAGGAAATTGTTGATTGGGAGGATAGCTTTAGATGGTTATGTTGCATGGTCTTTTTTCCTTCATTAAAGGGGTTTTTTTTAACCTGAAGATAGTAGGAACACACTAAAATGGACTAATGAATGGAAAGCTCCTATTGGTAAATAGAAAACGGTACGAAAATCACAGATTCCTATCTGTCTTCTTGAATCAAATCAAATATCAAATCAATGGCTGGCCCTTAAGCTAAACTTTGCGACTAAGATGTTTTACCTTGACTCTACTAATGTTTCATAGCGTTTAGAGGACGATCCAGCATAGTTAAAGATAACAGGTAAAAATTTTATTACTTTTCTTGGCTTTCAATGGTCATCGATCCTTCCATCATGATAAAAAAGCATATCCGTTTTCTATTAGCCATTACCGACTACATTTTCGGTCTATTTATGAGTAATCAATTGAGACTTATTTTTTTCTCTATCAGTCAAGTGCTCTGTTCTAAAGAGATTAGTGTCCCGTGCTTATATTTTTATTTTTTATTATTTGGAAATTAATGCAAGCTCCTTTAGCTTTCCGATAACCATATTGACTCTCTTCTTTTATCCATGATAAACTTTCATAAGTACGAAGAACGGTATAAAAAGCTTCGGAAACTGTGTAATCAAGTCAAGTCCATGGAAGCCTAATCCGTTTGTTCCTCGTATACAATTGGATACAAAATTAGTACTAACTCATAAGGCTCTGTCCTAAATCTGAAACTGGGGTTTAGCCATGAGATTTGAATTTGAGTTACGCCTTCGGTTCGTGTTTTTTGCTTAAAACCTAATATTATTTGTCGTATTGGAATGGATCCATAAAAAGTCACTTAATTTGTTGCTAGCGTAAGAAGTTGCAAACTTCTCGAGGTTCATAAGGGAAGGGGTATAAAATATTGAAACGAGATTTTGCGCAGGAAGCGAGGAAGAAAGAAACAGATCATGTCATATATTTTAGGAACCAGATTAGTTTCTGACAGATAAATTAAACTCGCTTTGACCAAAATATTTGGAACTGGGCCTAGAAAAGCTATTCGGGTCTGTGATTTATCAGGTCTCAGTGACAGCATTAAGGTCAATAATTTGACTCGACACTAAATCGATGGGATTGGCGCCATAGTGCGCTGAAATGGTTTTTTAATCGATTCGGAATTGAGAAGAGAGATTTAGCGACGTATTAAATGATTAATTAATATTAGTCGTTACCGTGGATTGCGTTATAAAGCAGGATTGCCATTACGCGGTTAATGAACTTGCAGTAATGCTAAGACTTGTCGCAAGTTAATAAGAATCTCAATCAATCAACAAAAAAAAAATAGTAATTCACAGCGACATTTCTTCACGGGCAGAAATGGAAGAAAACAAAGCGCCAAAAAACAAACAAAAGCAAAAAAATAAAAATGAAAAATACAATCAGGCAAAAGCAGCCTTTTAAACACTAGCTATAATAACTATACTGTAACCGTAAACAGGGGAAACACCATTAAGGATTAAAAAAGCACCACGGTATTGCCTATACTTAATTAACTTTTGGTAATACCTTCATTACCATAACAAATAATAAGGGAGAGAAAAGAATAGGAGCTTTTTTCGGTTGTTTAAAAGGGTTTAAGGGTTCCCGTCGCTCAGACAAGTATGCGGCTTAAGCAACTGCGGAACATGTCGCATAAGCTGCCATTTGATTCGGAATTGGTTCGGTCGAAGTATGAATCAAGGGAATTGGTCTTGCAAAAAAGGGATTCTTGCCGAAAGGTTCAAAAGATGGAGGTTTTATTATTACCAAAATTCGCGATGTAACCTCAGTGCCATATAATGGATGCTGACCCCCTAAAAAACGTCGTGTCTAAATATTGTCATCAATTCATCCATTCTCAATGGCTGGACAACGCATAATGTAATCTTAGTGAAATTTTGACGGTGTTTGATTAACAAAAACAGGGAATTTAGAGAGGTCCATAAGCCTGGCAAATTATGCTAGGCTTAGCTTCAACGAAACTGAGCGGCCGCAAAGCGCAAAACAATCTTATCATATGTCGTTTCTCTGAGCGATCCTGTCCAAACTATTCAAAATAGGGGTCCATCCCCTGTTACCATTGCCCGTAAGCAAACATAAGTGATAAAGAGAAGGTTATAAAAAACGAGATTGAAAGTGGTTTTTATAAACTAATCGTTCTTCACTTCCTACTCGGCGTAGCTTGTCATATGGGTTGTAAGTGGGTTTTCCTTATATGTTCGCTATTGCGTATTTGGCTTTTGCCATAGTTGTTATTGTCGTATTCCTAATTTATTTAATTAGGCTTCTCGGATAGTATGCTTTTAGGCATTTTTGATACTTTTAATTCTATGATTATTTTTCAAACAAGGCAAAAAATACGTTGCACAACATATTGAGCATAGCTAGCGTATTTATTTGGTAATAAAAACTATTCTTGAGGAAGCAAAGGAATCTGGCTGTTATTTCATTCAATTCTTTTTTTAGTGTTCAATAAAAACTAGCAAATTTCTTTTTTACAACTAAAGATTGAAAAATCGACTCTTCTTTTTGATGAAAAATCAATCTATAAAACCTCGTGAAATTTGTTTGATAAACTAACGTGTGAAAAAGGAAGTCGAAATAGGACATTTAATATGAGAAATTATTTGATAGAAAAGATCAAGGATGATTATATTGTAGATATCTTGAATACATTAGATGTTTACACAGTAGAAATATTAGTAATATATGCATTAGGCCTAATATTCAATGATATAGCTAATAATAATCCTATAATGAAAGCGGCTACGGTTATAGATAAATTAGGAAGTATAGTGTTAAAAGAAAGAGTTGTTATGAAAACAGAGATATACAGTTTACATGAGGAAGATCTTATTGATGACAATGATAATCGGTTTGATAGTAGTATCAACATATATGAGAAATGCAAAAAGTTAGGTGGATGTATCCTAAACTATCTAATTGATAGGGAATTGTTAGAAATAGCTGAAAACCCCTTGCAACAAAAAGCAGGTTCTAGTAAGACCTTTCAAAAAAAATCATTATATGTGAAGTGCATATACGACCTTAATTTGATACCAGTGAAATTGAATTTACCAATGATTGTTCCACCTGTACCATGACATATAGAAACAAAAATAGAGAATAAAAAAGGTAAGACATTGGTTACAGCGTTAAGCGGAGGATATTTGACTGATTCCGTCGATGTGTATTATCGTTATCGTTTGCTGAGCAGTAAGAACCCAGAACTGTTTAAGCTCCGAATGACAGTCCGATCAGAACTAGATTACTTGCCCGTTATTTCACATCTTCAGTCGGTAGGGTTTAGGATTGATTTAAGTGTCTTGGATTTCCTGAAAAAGCATAAGAAGAAACTAATTAATGCTAGATTGCTATCAGATGTTGATTATATAGATATAAATCCTGATGAATTTGTGTCCGAGTACATGAACTCATCGTTCAGTATCCCAACTAACTTTAATTATAAGACAATACTGCATGAATTTATGGTTGAGTCACAAAGGGCGCGTAATGAGGAAACCGTTATAGCTATGGCTGAGGCTTACAGCGGCTACGACGTGTACTTTCCAGCATTTCAAGATTTTAGAGGTAGGGTATATCGTACTGGAATATTCAACTTGCATGAGTGCGATCTTTATAGAAGTCTATTAATCTTTAAAAAGAGGTATAACTATAAGAAGTTATCATTAAGTGAAATTCCAGCTACTATAAAAGTAGCAACGTCGAAACGATATGACTCATCTTTTAATAACGAAGAGGTATCGATCAAATGGTTCGATAAATGGTATTCAGAAGCGGGTGAGGATATAGATGAGTATATAATAGAATCAATGAAGAAAGCCAAGGAACCATTTCAATTTATGCGTAAGGCTTTGCGTTGAAAGGTGGATGTTTTGAGTCTGAACCAGTTTTTATGGATGCTAGCTCTTCAGCTTATCAGATTATGGCGTACCTGCTACAGGATATCTCAATAGCATCAGACACTAATTTGATTATGAGCAACAAGCGTAATGATCTATATACGATATTAAAAGAAGCTTACCTCAAGCACTTGAGAGATGGTAATCACCTTTCACCCAAGTTGGAAGCTTGCTTTACCAGAAAATTAATAAAACGCATGTTTATGCCTTTGACATATGGAAAAACCGTAAAAGCTATAGCCGACGACATTTATGATGTCATGAACCAATATATATCGTATAAAAGCAGTATGAACCTGGCTACAGAGGCTTATAAGTTCTGGTGTGATCGCTACTCCGGAGTGGACAACTTGTTGAAACTATTTGGTTCGGTGGGAATCTTGTGTTCATCCTTGGGTAGAGCCGTGAAACTATCAACTCCCTTATTCTACTCGTTTCAGGATTATCGCAAATTCGAGAAACAGTCGGTTTGGGTATATTCCCACAAGAAGGGTAAAGATAAACCTACTAGGCATAAGATCACAATGAGCGTGCCCACTACGGAAAGGAATGTGCTTAAATCGAAGTGTGCTACATTCACCAGAAGGATTCATTAGTAGCCATTAATACAGTTCGAAATTATATTGATAAATACGGACATAAACCAATCTATACGGTACATGATTGTTTTGTGTCAGACTATGAAATGTCCGATAAAATGGCAGATATCTATAAAGATGTGCTGTTTAAATCGCTAGATAATCCAATAGGTTTAATAAATGATTTTGTATTCAAAAACCTTATAAAACCCCTGTGTCCATACTATATGTATTATACATCGGATGTAAATGATGATATAGTTGTCTATATGATGGATAATAATATCGAGAGCTTCGTTGTTGTGAATCCTGAGACCCTACCTCGGGATAGGAGATCTCCAGGTTATCATTGGAAGAATGATCCAATTCCGGTTGAGCACTTGAACTTCTTCATGCAGAAGTGGTTTGAAGCTATTACTAAATCTCTAGGATTGAAAAAGGCTAATAAATTCAAAGAACGTGCCGATTCATTTGTTATATTTTACAACCAATACGTGGAATCCTTATGCGGTAAGGTTATAGAGAATGTTTATGGTAATAAAAACTTCACACTTGAACTGAAGACTCAACGACTTTACCTCCAAAAACAGCAGGATTTGTTTAGAAGTACTTGTTTTGATCAAAAAAAAGGAATAAAAAATTATAGTTTAACATGAAAAACTTCAAAGAATTATGGTATTACTTTACATAATCTAAACTTTATGAGAGGTCTAGTTCGAAAGGTAGGTGAAATTTTGGTTTTGTATTGTTTAGAAAGGGTATTCGAGGCGTGTGGTTTCAGCTACTTCTACTAACCGCGATCTATTTAATTCAATGGATCCGGCTTAGTACAAGTCCCGATAACTTCAAGTTTACGATCAATTACATAATTGACACCGGTGATACTGATAATGATCCTTTAAGCGAAAAAGATATTGAAGACTTCTATAATAAAGGGAGACATTCTAGACTAATGCAAGTAACAATTGGACTCTCAATTAAAGGGGGAGATCATTGGTATAGCGAATTGAAACAGAGAATAGCCTTTATGGCAGAGAAATACGAAAATACCACCATATTCGGGTTGGATATTGCGCTCTATGGCCCTAAAAGCTCTAAATCAACGCTTGAGATCCTACCTCAAGAGACAATGAAAAATAGTGTCTGGGAAATTGTCAAAGAACAGCCTGCGGTACAGAAAGAGTTTGGTAAGGACTTCGTTAGATTAAGCAACATGGAGGAGGCCCTTCGGAAACAAGAAAAGGTGGTAAGCATGAAAGAAGCCAAGGACGACACGAGAAAAACCTCAAAAAGACCTGGACAATACATATCTATAAGCAAGCCTGATAAGAAAACTAAGGCATTCATAGTTGGAGACATCGAGACTATCTTAGTAGACGACATACATGTCCCTTATGCCATGGGCTACGTTTATGCCGGTGAAAGAGGTAATTCTATATTGAATATTAAGAAACCAATTACGTATTGCACTGAAAACTTCTACTATAAAGGGGATTTCAAGGAAAGAAGTCGATTGATGTTCAACGACTTCCTTAGCGGTCTAATCAGCTATTCGAATCGTTACGGTACCAAAAGGGTATACTTCCACAATCTATCCCGATTTGACGGTATCTTGCTCTTGAGATTACTAATCGAGTATTCAAGTAAATGGATAGTGAAACCTGTCATTAGAGAACATAATATTTATCAAGTTATGATATATGATAAGAGGAGACCAAAAATCCTGGTACTTGACATCCGGGATTCCCTAAAACTATTGCCCGGCAGTTTGAAATCCCTAGCCGAAGCTATGTGCCCGGAGTTAGGCTGTAAGGGTTCAATCCCTCACGATGAACTAAATTCATTAAACCTTTCGGAGAATAAGGATAAATTGATCAAGTATCTCGAGCAAGATATCTTGATTCTGGGTGGAGTGCTTAGGAAAGCACAAGAGAAATATTGGGACCGGTTTCATATAGACATAACTAATTGTCTGACCGTGTCATCGATGTCGATGAAAATTTATCGCACCCACTATTATCCCAATGCATGTCCTATATATCGTCCCGACCCCAACCAATCGGCGTTCATTCGCCGGGTCATGTGGTGGTCATACCGACGTTTATATACCACATGGTAAGGGCCTTTTCTATTATGACATTAACTCTTTATATCCTTACGCGATGACAAAGCCAATGCCCGGCGGAAAACCTGTATGGGAAGGGAAACTACAAGGTTCCAACCTAGAACCCCTATTCGGCTTCGTAGAGGCAAAAGTAACGTGTCCCGATACCATCAAGGTACCTTTACTACCCTACAAGGACCCCAAGAATGGAACCCTAATTTTCCCCACCGGGACCTTCACGGGCGTCTACTTCACAGAAGAGCTCAAATTAGCGGTAGAAATAGGGTATAAAGTTGAACTTAAGTATGGTTATTTATTCGAGAAGATAGAAAGCCCGTTTTCCGAATTCGTGATGGAAATTTATGGGGAAAGGAAGGAAGCTAAAAAGAAGGGAGACCAGGTAATGTCTGCCCTTCATAAATTGATAATGAACTCCCTGTACGGGAGGTTTGGCATTAAACCCGAATGCAACATAACAGAGATTTGTGATCAGGAAAAATTATACAAGCTAATGTCGATTTACCAATTCAGTATGGTGGAACCGTTGAACGAAACCCACTACGTGGTAAGTTACACAGGCGCACTGCAGAGGTTGCAGGATCATCTGAACAAGGATGATGTTTCGGCTGATAAGATGATACACTGGATGGATTCGTTGCGCAATAATAGCTCATCTGCTGTGCAGATATCTGCAGCAATCACCTCATATGCTCGGATACACATGTATCCTTACATATCCCTACCGGGGGCGGAAAATACAAAAATTAGGAAATTGCCATTACAAAGTAACGGCTACAAACAGAAAGACTAGGAAATTGCGTAAAATAACGATAACAGGCGAAAACACTAAATCTAATATCGGAAATACATGACCCTAAACTTACATTGCAATACTTAGCATTAGAAAATGGTAATCCTAAGTAATTAAAGCATAAAACAATAACCTTCCGCGAAGGTTGTGATAAATTGTCCACGGCTATGAATACTAGAAACGCAAGAGAAATGCACAAAAGAAGACAGAAAGGTTGACCATGACCAGAAAGAAAACAATAGCTATGAATATTAGAAACGCAAGAGAAATGCACAAAAGAAGACAGAAAGGTTGACCATGACTAGAAAAAGATTGACCATGACTAGAAAAAGACAAATAATAAGTTTCAGCATTAGATGGGCCTTTATTATACTTTTTCTGATTATTCTGTTCTATAGTTTCAATGAGGTAGCTGTATGCCAAGGGGAACTTATTAAGCATCCCATTATAACACAATTGCATAATACGCCGTGGCCTATTCAGAAAAAAGAGTCCATCGAGGTTTTAGAATCTTATTGGGGTTCTCTAAATAATTTGAAGGAAATTCCGAATACTGAGGAGGGGAAAAGAATGTGCTTTTTCATACTTAACCCCGAAACGCTTGCTTGGAACTTAGGAATGTGTGATTTAATGCGGGTAAACTATGAACCATATAAAGTATTTTCAGCAAATATGCAAGATATAACCTGTTCGTTTATGGAAACTCTTCGTAATCTTGGGTTTTTAGATATTCCTACTTTTAATGACTTTTATCATTATAGAGAAGTAGAATACAACGATATGTTTACTTTATGTAGACAACTCGCTAATTTACCAGAGTATGAGAGACAGAAATGTCTTCAGATATATCTTCGTTTTGCTCCCGAAATAGCAAAGGTACTTTTACGGTTTTTAAATGCTTTATAGCGGCCATTATGATTCTATTTTATTATATATGACTGGTGAAAATTATGTATTTTGATACGCCTAGAAAATGGATTTTATATAGACTAATAGATTATGAGAAATCGTTGCTACTAGCTATTAGTTTCTTGTCGATCAGCTTTTTTTTTCTATATCTTTCCCCGATCTTTCTAGTTACCCATGGAATGGCATATTGTTTATGCATTTAAGTAGAACAAGCGGAAAATCAATCTCGGACTAGGCTATGAAAGCTAGAGAAGTGTGCTTTGGTCTAAATCCAAGCAACCCGGGAGAGTGGCTGAGTGGTTAAAAGCGACAGACTGTAAATCTGTTGGAAACCCTTCTTCGCAGGTTCAAATCCTGCCTCTCCTAATAAAGTATTTGAACCTTTTCTTTATTCTTAAATAGCTTTCTTGCATTTAATGGGTGTTGGGACAGACCCAAGCACTAGATAAGATTTGAATGCTTAAATAGCATTTTTCGAAAGGAGTTTAAGCGAGTTCGTCGCAAACCATTTATTCCCAATCAAGGGCGCCTTTCCTCCATTCGATGAGAAAACCAATAGTCAAAATCCAAACAAATAGCATCATAGACCAAAATCCATACTAACCTATCTTTTCTAAAAAAACTGCCCAAGGAAATAAAAAAGTTACTTCTAAATCGAAAATAATAAATAGAAAAAGGACCAAATAAAATCATATATCAAATCGACTTCTAGCATCACTAAAGAGATCGAACCCACGCTCGTAAGCTGACAATTTTTCTGGATCTGCCGTTTTTTTACCTGTAAATGTAAAAGAAACCATGATTAGGATAAAAGAAAGTAGCAAACTGAAGATAAAACAAATTGCAATAGGTGCAAACTCATCCATCGTTAAATACTTAAACAGAAAAGGATAAAAATCCACCACAGACGGCTCTAACGTACTACAAATGCTAGGCCATATATAGATTAGCTGCTGTATGCAAGCATCAGACGTTTGTTGGGTATCTCTTAATAAAGGCAGTAGCTGTTTGACTGTCTGCGGATAATAATTATCCCCCATTTCATGGTATTTACGAATGCATAAATTGGCTTTCCTTACAAATCCAGTAAAAGGTTCACCATAAGGGGAACCCTTGGATAAATAATCTCTTAGATTAGGTAATATTACCTGATGTAATTCATTTAAGGGTCTCGCCAAAGCTTCCCTTCCCGTGCTGTTATCGTTTTCAGTAAGGTATATAATATGATTAAGATGAGCGTCGAAAGAGTTCTTCAATGTCTGATATTCTCTCAAATTTCTAAGCAATGGATCCATATTTTCAATTTTTCTTTAAAATACTTAGGTATAGCAAAGACTTACTTAAGCTCTGCGGTCTGTTTCTGATGTTTATGGATATTCTTTGAATAATTTAAGAAATACAACAAATAATTTATATCAAATAGAAGAAAGAATTGATAATAATTTCTTAAAATTTATTAAGGATATCTGATCGTGTATCAAGAGGTAAATCTATTGAAAATATAGATGTTCCAGAAATGGTTAATAATGTAATCAAGAAAGACCATTTTTATTTGAGTCTATAGAAACAAATACAGTATCTACTCAAACTGAAAATATTCAATTAGATAATATTAATTGAATATATCCTTATTCAAAGCCAGTTCTCGTAACCTTTATTCAAAGCCAGTTCTTGTATCCTTATTTAAAGCCAGTTCTCGTAACCTTTATTCAAAGCCAGTTTTGACCAAAATATTCACCTTATCTTACAAAATTGATGTCAAATGACCTTTTTATTAAAAAAAAGAAATATGGCCAGATGGGTTTAGAGCGAATTTTTTTTTTACAACAAAGATTGCTATGGCGCAACCCGTTTGGATTGGCCGAATAGGTTCTTATTAATCGATTGTTATTATACAAGAATTCTTGTATCGCTCATGCAGATCTTCCATCTACCGGAAACCAAAGGATTCATTGCTTTTCCTTTTTTGTCGAACTTGTATAAACACAACCCTATTTGCACCTATCAGTTACGAACTTGCTATTGTTATGAAAGACAACCCCTAGGCTCAGTCACAGCAACGAGTACCGAACCGTCGTTCCCACGGCTACAGTACCAGGAGTTGCTGCTGAGCCAGCCCGTTCAAAACAGTACTTCTGTCTAGCAGAAACTATTAGCGACATCCCTAGAACAGTATTCGTATCGTGAACCAATGGCCACTTTTCCGGTCGAAGGAAATGCCTAATAAATAGTCAAATACTGCACTCTTTAGCTACTGTACTCCGGAAACAAAGTAAGGGAAAGCCCCGTACGTCAAGAGCTGCACTGCTATGAATCAAAGACTGTCTGCTCGCCGTTTCCGGCCAGTATTGCGGGTTCAATGGCTTTATACGAATTAGCTGTTTTTGACCCATCCGATCCCCAGAAATGGAAATTGTTAATACTGGCACTGTACCTTAAGTGGGAGATGGAATAGCCCGCATTCATGGTTCGAACAAAGTAATGGCTGGAGAATTGGTAGAATCTGAAGATGGTACAGTAGGCATCGCTTTGAATTTAGAATCTGATAATGTTGGCTAAGTACTGATGGGCGATGGTTCGACCATACAGGAAGGGGGTTCCGTAAAAGCAACGGGAAAAATTGCGCAAATACCAGTTAGTAATTCTTTCTTAGGCCTTTAAGCCAGTAAATGCTTTGGCCCAACCGATCGATGGAAAGGGTCAAATCCCAGCTTCTGAGTCTAGATCAATTGAGTCTCCCGCACCATATGGGAATTATTTCAAGACGTTCCGGTGGCGGAAAACGACCCGAATCTGCAGGAATTCGGGAAGGTTGAAGCAATGGCCAAACCTCCTTGAGGCTACAGCAATAACGTCATAAGCAATGACACTTAACTAAAGCACTTTATCCTCGCTTTCCACCTTTTATCTAGGGTTAGGAGGATCACGCGCCATAATGCCGGATCTCCATCTTTCTTTGTTGGTTGCTCTCCAGTCGCAGAATTATGAATAGTTTCACTAAAAATAAGTTTATTGGCTTGAAAAAAAAAATGAACCAATCCTTTAGCCTGGCAACCTGTACTATTTTTGCTGCCTCCAGCAACCTGTTGCAACTAACTTCATATTCAGGATGAAACAAGACAATTATGCCAGATAGTAAGGAATTACAAGTTTTCTGCACTAGAAAAAGCTAATAAATGGACTCGACCCATTATATATTTTTCCAGTAGTCATTTTAGGGACGTTTGCATGTACTGTGGGTCTTGCGGTTCCGGAACCATCAATGATTGGTGAACCAGCAAATCCTTTTGCGACTCCATTGGAAATATTACCCGAATGGTACTTTTTCCCTGTCTTTCAAATACTTCGTACAGTTCCCAATAAATTATTGGGGGTCCTCTTAATGGCGTCCGTACCGGCGGGCTCGTTGACCGTTCCTTTCATAGAAAATGTAAATAGGTTCCAAAATCCGTTTCGACGCCCATTGGTGTGGGTGGAAGGATCTCCTTGGCAATGTTTAAAGCGCTAGAACAGAAGGTGCGCCTGAAATTGAGACTTTTGATTCAAAAGGAGATGAACAGAAGGTTCAACACCCTTTTGATTGCACTATTGATGAACAGGTTCAACATAATCCTCCTTTTGCTAAATCAAAAGATGTTGAGGCAGAAGCTGAATCAAAAGCAGGGCCGTTAGGATGCTTAAAAGCAACCTCTCTTTAATGAACGAACGGTTATAAACATCAGAAACAAGTGAACCTCGTGTCGCAAGTTGCTAGAACGCTTAAGCACTTTTGCTATGATGTCAGCTCCGTTGACGCGAGTATCTTTGATGCGGCCTTGCCGATCTGAGAAAAGAAACTCTACCAAACGATTCCGAGAACCCAGCTATTCGTTTCTATTGCTTTTTGCGATGCCGCGGAACCTTGGTAATTGGGATTTTAAGACGCAGCCATACCCATGATGTAAGGAATAATTGACCTACATCATGACATTTCAGTCTTTTTAACCATTATTATGATTTTTGTATTATGGATGTTGGTTCGCACTTTGTGGTATTTCCATGTTAAGAGAAATCCTATTCCCTGGAGAATAATGCATGGAACTACTATAGAGATCATTTGGACCATTCTTTCCAGTTTCATTTCGATGTTTATCGCCATACTATTTTTTGCCTTATTGTATGCAATGGACTAAATAATAGATCCAGCCATTACCATTAAAGCTATTGGTTATTAACGGTATCGGAGTGCGTCTTTTTACAAAGATGATAGAAGTGCAACAAAGGCTAAGCCAGACTAATTAAATAGTCCACAAAACATCTGGCTTACCGGAACAGACGCAATGCTTAAAGCGTTTGGCGTCGAAAGACTCAAGGAACTAGAGCATGCCAGAAACAAACAAAAAAAAGAAATGTTACCTTCTTATATTTAGCCTTATAAGATTGAAAATGCTCTTTTAGTCTATAGCCAATAAAAAGCCTATGGCTCCTTTCCCAAAGCCATTAAGGGCATATATTCTTGTTTCCGATACAGGCAATATATGGTAGCTTAAATTATAATATAAATAATAAATGCATTAACACCACAGCTAATGGCATATAGTTTTGAGCCCAATGGGCCCAACCTTGTCATCTCTGAAATAGGAAATTTCCGATATATTGACAATAACTATTTTAATTGTTACTAAAGCATCGAAAAGGAAGCGTTGGGTCAACTATGATAACTTTGTCTACCTTGGAAATGGAGGTCTCACAATAGGTTTAGGCAAACACGAGCACTTCACTAAAGGAGACCAGCGCTTATATTTTACTAGGGTTTCAAAGGCTCACAGCAAGCAAGAAACAGTAAAATCCCATAGCTAAAGGTTGCAAAAAAGTGGCCATAGGTTGCTGGACATGTAAATATTGTTTTCGATAAAACATATTGTTGTATGGCCGTTTAAGCAAAAAAAGGTTGCTTCTTTTTGCCGAAAATAAGGCCATGGTTTCATTGGAGGGAAAACAGATTGTCGGAAATTTCTGGCCAGTAGGCAAAGTTGATATACTAAGTTAAGTCGTAACATCTCATCTCTGGCAAGCTGAAATGAGAACCCATAAAATACTAGCTTATTTTTCAAGTATCAATAGGCGTGGAGAGCTGTTTGCGGGGAGACTCGCAAGTACAGTTTGGAGGGTGGCAAATGAGCCTGAGAAATGGCTGGCTGCCAACCCAACCTTATGAGTATTCGGACTATAACAGTTCCGATGAATAGTTATTAACTTTCGACAGTTATATGCTTTCAGAGGATGATTTGTAATTGGGTTAATTATGTTTATCAGAAGTGGACAATTGAGTGGTTGTATCGGCTAAAACTCATTCATGTATGATTATAACTTTAGCTGATGTATTTTATAGTTGGGCTGTACCTTTTCCAGGTGTTAAATGTGATGTCGTATCTGGTTGTTCGAATTAGACTTTCATTTTTATATAATGAGAGGGAGTTTATTATGGCTAGTGCAGCGAGATCTGTGGAACCAATTATGCGTTCATGCTTATCGTCATGGAAGCGGTTTCTAAGGATGATTATCTGAAATGGATATTTGCTCAATAAGCGTGCAGTCGCCTATTGCTTGCGCAGGTGTCGTCTTTTAAAGAATTAAATTGAACCTGTCACTGAAATGACAAAAGCAACTCATATGAGGCTTTGGATTTTCTTTTATTAAATGAAGAAACCATATAGATTACATCTATTAGGCTACGATAATGTCTAATAATCTAACGTTATGTACCAATCTATCCCTTATCACTCCGATTATGTATGTGTGATTATGGTAAATTGATTTTTAAAGTATCTCATCAAAAAAATGGTTACATGTTGACTTGCTAGGCCGGCAGCACGTAAAAATGAGGGCTTGATAAACCCTCCCTATTAAAACTGGCTATAAATATCAAAAACTGCAACCGCAATCAAAGAAACCGTCAAAACATCGAGGACAGTGTTTCTTCAACAAGAAAAGAATGAGTTTAGGATTCGACAGTTTAGATGGTATGAGAATTGGTTTAAACTTTAAACCAGATATCACGATATATGGAATAAAGATTAAGACAGTACAATGAATAGTATGATAAACAGGATGTTAGCCATCTGGTAGTTTTATTCAAAAAGATCGGGGCGAGAAGGGTTCAACTCCATTTTCTCCGGATGCAAGACTCAAACTTAAATAATAATTTTACGTGCTATCGCTGGCTTTCGCGCATACTAAGCAAATCACCTTAAGGCGCTATTGGAATAATCTTTTTTCTGCGAGATTGGATGGCACCTTAACTGGATCCGTGATAGATTTTATTTGATGGTTAAATCGTTGATTTTGATGGCCTAGCTAAAATGATGCCATTCTTGCTGTTTACTATTAAAGTCATATAAGCTGGCACACCTCTTGACGGAATTGCTTTGCCTTGGTTCATCACCTTGCTAGATTGTCTAGCCTGGTATGTTAAGGCAAGATGGGCGATTCGCTTAGATCACCTAGCGGCAATGTCAGGCCTGCTAAAGGACACGTTTTTATCCTCATTCATTTCACTTCCTCTCCTCTCCCCAGGGGATTAAAACACGTGGCTACGAACCATGCTGTCGAGGGTTCGAATCTCTTTTGTTTCAGATTATGTTATTTGGTAAACGTGCCCGTAAGGATAACCATAAAGTGAATAAAGATAAAAGAGGCCGGAATGAACGGCAAACAAAGGTAAAAGATCTTAAAGTCACAACGCATCGGTTTCAATTCCTTTTCCCTTTGAAAAGAAAACCTTTTTATTTCAAAACGATTTTTTCGGGTATTGGATAAATAGAAAGATATATGAAGAAAATTAATATGAAACTAGCTTATTGGATATACGCTGGCCCTGCAAACCCATATTAGTACTTTAAGAGTAGCCAGTTCCTTTAAAAATGTACATGCTTCCCTTAAAAACATTTCAATGTAATGCGTTTTATGGCATTTTCGACAACGTTTAGTTATTGCATGTTATAGCTTTAAATATGTTGTTTTTGCCTAAAAAAATAGGATATGGCTCGTCAATACTTGGCCATTCTATGGCTCGTCAGTACCTTGTGTTTTATAACTTTAACCACGTTATTCTTTAGGCTAAAGTTATTTAGTTTCAAATAGGATATGACATGTCAACACTTTGCCATTAATGTGTTTTATGGCATTTTCACTAATACCTTGTTTTCTAAAAAAGGTAAGTTCTTGCATTCTATGGCGTTTAGTTTTTGCGTTTTATGGCTTTAAATATTAAGTTCTTGCCGGCAAGAAATAGGATATGACTTGCCAGCACTTTGCCGGCACATGTGAAGTAATTGTTTCAAGGACTTTGATGGCAAAACGATTGATTAGTGCATCCGTTACCAATACTTATATGAAACAAATCTATACAAACCTTTCAAAGCAATGCTAGTTTATTTTTTTTATCTTCTATTCGATTGGTAATGACTGTTTCTTTATGCAAGAAAACGGATGTTGGCTAACGACACTATAAGAAAACCGCTTGCCAAAGAGCTTTAGCGTATCAACGACAAAACGTCACTTAACTGAATAGGAGTCAATAATTTATTATGTCTTCTATATCAACCTAAAATCGATTTCTAACAATAAAACGTTTTATCATCGGCAAGGCCAAAGGCCCACTAACTAAGGACCAGTCTAATCGTTGATTCTTATAGCACTGAAGAACTTATTGTTTGAAAAACGCCATAAAACGCAAAAACGTTAGCCATAGAACACAAGAACGACAAGGTGTTTGGAAAGCACCATATCCTGGAACGCAAAAACGACAAGGTGCTTAAAAAGCTAATTATGCTTGCTTTTATCATGCTCGCATCCATTATGCTATTTATTTTATTAACTGTTGAATTGATTTGGCATAAAGTGCGTTTTATCATCCAATTCTCTCAACAAGGTCAATATTGCACTGCTTTAATATTTATACAAATGTTCTCATAGACTTAAGTAAATTACTATTTTTTAACATTCTTTAATAAGTTGAATATGGATTAGATCTTCTTACTTGTTTCAGATGATAAAATAGAATATCTAATACGGATATAGTTACTAAAGGTACAATAATATATAATAATCAATTCCGTGTTGAATGCTCGTGATATGCTAAATGAGGCCGATTTGGTTCTTAATGGTGTCCTCTACTCAATGCTTAGATGGTTTAATAAACCGACAACAATTTCACATATATTGAGAATAGCCAGTAAACAAATAAACACATGCCCAAAAAACATACAAAAGTAATAAAGCAAATGCCTTAGCACACTTATTTACTGTCAAATCTTAGAACTATTTAAACATTAGCAACTAACGAATCCTCAGCCAGGATTTTGATCATAAAATATAAGGCCAGGTGCCTGCCTATAAGTCCCTTTCGTCTAATGGTTAGGACATCGTCTTTTCATGTCGAAAACACGAGTTCGATTCTCGTAGGGGATAAGAAAGGCGAAACATTTTACGTGGTTTCGTATATAAATTTTTGCCTTTCCTAAGATTGGTGGTCTGAACTTGCCAAAATCAACTGTCAATTGCAAATCAATGATTCCAATTAACTCAACAGCCAAGGTGCAAAGAGAGCCAGCGAAAATAGCTTAATGGTAAAGTATAGCCTTGCCAAGGCTGGGGTTGAGGGTTCGAATCCCTTTTTTCGCTATAGAAGCCACAAAAAGGTGACACATCTGCTTTTGAGGCTTATCAGTTCGTTATTTCAAAGGTGAGCTTTACATTTCTGTCTCTCCCCTGCAAACTCATGTAAAGTTATTCTAGTAAACTTAAGCTATTACGAATCATTCTTCTTGATCACAGAGATCTCCTTTATTATCCCACAATGCAACGTTATCATTGATGTTTTGTTTTATTGCAAACTTAAAGTAGATTACATTAAATGATAACTTAAAACTATTAAGCAATGCAATGCGTTGCTTTAGCTGATATTCCTTTTATTGCTACTTTAAAAATTACAGTAATTTCAATGTATTATGGAAAGCAACAAAAAATGGAGATGACGTTAAGTCAGCATGCTTTTGTAGCTCTTTGTAATTTAGGCTATAGCCTGCGTCAAGACAAAAGATCGTAACCTGGCAAGCAAAAAGGCTGCAATTTGAAATTTTTGCCCTCAGTAATCGCAATCAATTTTGGTCGACCATACGGCCAATGGAAAAGGTCAAGCGGAGCCCGTAACTGTCAAAGCTTTGCTAGAGGTTTGCCAAGCCATTTAGTTACTTGCTAGAAAGGATTCCTATAGTTTAGTTTCCACAGAAACCCTTATGTTAGTTGTTGTGTTCAATAAAGCGTAACATAGTGATTGTCTTTACACAAGCAAAAAAAGATAACTGAGCTTAAAAAAAAGGAATCTATTAACCAGTGTTATCCAAAATAGATGTGATGAGAAAAAAAAGAAATCAATTAGGCCCCCATCCCAGCCAATATGACCTATTTGTTTTTCTTTTGTGTTGCATGTAATTTACAAAAACCTGTGTTGGTTGATTATTGATGGCTCATAATCTTGCCAAAAAATGGATGGATGTCTGAGCGGTTTAAAGAGTCGGTCTTGAAAACCGAAGTATTCTTTTGAATACCGGGGGTTCGAATCCCTCTTCATCCGTAAGTATGGTTAGAAGTTAGCATTTTTATGTAGTATGTTTTTCATCCCTCTAACTTGATTGGGAAAGCTAGCTTTTTAAGAGCCAAGCCAAATCGCTTTGCCACCATTCGACACTGCATCCCCTGAAACCACGACTCAAGAGCAATCGAGTAACGATAACAAGCTGCTTGGCAATCAAACGGGTGAAAGGAACATTTTGGGAGGTCCATCAGCATGTGGACCACCATAAACCCAATCCCGGCAACCTGAATACCTTTAGGCATTTGATTACACTGCTTTCTGCGACTAAGTGTATACGTAAAAAACCAATATAAGCGGAGACGTACGACCCAGGGACGCCCTCGCGACTCTTTATCTCTAGCAATATTGTAGCACATGCGTCGCCTAGAGATAACGGGGCATGCTGATTTGACGTCATCTCATCTTCCTCCGGCTTATCACCTTTGTAAAAGTCTGTTGCCAGGTTCTAAAAATGGTAATGGCAACGGCAACATGGGACTCAACCCAACACCTATAGGCACGAGCTGTCGGCAACGTCTATTCAAATCAAAAAGGTATTTTTGCTTGGGCTATCGTTAATCGACTTTTTTCAAAGATAAGCAACGTCTTCAATACAATAAGGTAAGCTTAGCCTTTTCGCTTTCAATGGTATTTTGCGCTTTTTAAATGGTAAGCTTTAAAGTAAATCATACTTAGAAATCGCGAACCCGTGACGTGACGAAAATGCAATAACTAAACGGCAAGGTGTTTAGAAATCGCTATATCCTACGTGAGAACGCAAAGACTAAACTTTTCAGCATGCAATAATTAGAAATATAATGTTAAGACGCAAGGTATTGGCAAAAACATAATGTTGGAACACAAAAACTTACTTACTTACAATAAGGTGCTTATAAAACGTAATATTGAAATGTTTTGAAGGGCCAATCCTTTTGTCATGTCCCTCATTCGTTATGCTATTTTTATTTATTTTTTATAGACTTTCTTGCTTGCTTTGCTTTACTTTGTTTTGCTCTGCTTTGCAAAGCAAAGCTTTGAGGAGCTTTAGCGTATTGACTAAAAGAAGAGGGGCTTCAGCCACTCGACTGAAGGGAAGAGGGAAAGGCAAAGTGCAACGATTTGAATGGCGTTCGACCCCGCGTTACCGACAAAAAATTCTAACCGTTACATGGGAACAAGCCCGTTTTCATAACGTGCATCTTTTACAACATTTTTCAATCGGAGCTTCTCTTATTCCTTTTATTGAGCATAATGAGGCAAGCCGTGCATTAATGAGGTCCACCATGCAGCGACGAGCAGTTCCACTTTTTAGGCCTGAAAGGTGCATTGTAGGTACTGGGTTAGAAGGTTAGGTAGCTTTAGATTCAGGAAGCGTGGCTGTATCCGAACAAGAAAGAAGAATCAAATACGTTGATGGCAATAGAGTTGTATTCTTTGCCAGCCAGGTTGCGGATACTCAATTGAGAGTCTATGAACGTTCTAACAATAATACTTACATGCACCAGAAACCTATAGTTGCTCAAGGAGAACTTTCAAGGTATGGAGAAATTCTAGCGGAAAGGGATAGAAACTAGAATGCCATCTACTAGCAAAAACAACCAAACAATGGCTGTTTCGCATTCTTTCTACGTCCGATTATGCGGTGAAGTGGTTTAACTATGTAGGCTGAGATGCACCCAAGTTAAGGTCCTTTGACGCATTCCTGGCTGCTTCTCTCATGAAAACATCAAAGAATGATGGCATTTGTGTTTATTTCGCTGGCTAGCATTTGTGTTTGTTTCGCTGACCTTAAAACTTGTGTCGATTTCTAAGGCTAGCTGACTTTGAGACGTTATGCGTGTGCTGATCGGCTAGCTGACCTTAAAACGTGCGCTGACCTTAAAGCAGGAACGAACGGTTCTGCGCTGATCTAGCAACACGGTTTTGTGCTGACCTATTGGCTATTATTGTTGTTGACTTTAATTTCATTTGGCTAGCTGACTTACAATCCTATTAAAGAGAGAATATCTAAAATAGTGAGTGCGCTATATATATTTATTGATAAAGTTCAATCTTCAAAAAATATAGCATTACCATCTACTAGCGCATCTAATTGAAATATTAGCAAACAGCATACTTCTGATTCAGATAAGTCTGAAGGCGATTCATCTTCTGTAAATCCATCTTCAATAAAACCGGTTAGGGACAATCCATCTTCAATAACACCGGTTAAGGATAATCCTTCTTCAATAAAACCATCTGAAGTAAAGGAAGTAGAAGAAGACGATAAGGTTCTGAAAGGAGAAGACGATAGGATTATAGAAGAAATAGATGAAGTTGTTAATTCATTGAAACGGGTTAATAGGAAAGGGTTGGGCGAGTCAGAGGACAAAGAAGAAGATTTCAACTTAAAATTGAAACGGGTTAATGAAAAAGGGTTGGGCGAGCCAGAGGACAAAAAAGAAGAAGATTTCAACTTAAGCAATCGTTTTGATAACGAATTGCCTGTATTATCGTTGCAAGACATGATAAAAGAAGGTAAATTATATTATGATTACTTTATATATTGGAGTAAATCCTTACGATTAATGCAGCAACACTTTCCAGTTAATTTCAAAGAACATCCTTTTAAAAATCAAAGTAAAACTCTTTTAGAAGGTAAACTCAATGAAATGAGTAGAAACTCAAGGAGAAATTACTTACTAGTGGAATGAAATAACCAATATATCTACTTTTTCCACAAGATTATTAAAAACAAACACGTCATTCCGAACCCGGGCCAGGATTTCCAAGTTCCGCTGGTAGGAAAGTATGGCGGGTGCGCAGAACCCGGACAAGCTCTTCGAGGTCAAGCTGATCTCTTCTCACAACGGCGTTTCAGCCGTTCCACACACCCCGATAGATCATCTGCCAAGGGATACACCCGGCCTTCCATAGTGGTAGAGGGAACTAAGCTGCCGGGCAGGCCTAACGGGGCTGCCGGGGCCGGTTGAGAGATTATTTATGGCGTTATTCGTCACAACTTATTAATGGTTACAACCCCTTCGGCATGAACAGTTTATCCGTTTGGGCATGGATGTTTCTTTTTGGTCATCTCGTTTGGGCTACTGGATTCATGTTTCTCATATCTTGGCGAGGATACTGGCAGGAATTGATTGAAACTCTAGCTTGGGCCCACGAGCGTACACCCCTGGCTAATTTGATACGATGGAAAGATAAACCAGTAGCTCTTTCAATCGTTCAAGCAAGATTAGTGGGATTGGCACATTTTTCTGTAGGTTACGTATTCACCTACGCCGCATTCCTCATTGCGTCTACATCCGGTAAATTTGGTTAGATATCAAAAAAAAAAAAAAGATAGAGTGTTTCCATTTATGTATACTCGCTATTCTGCCCTTGCGTTGAGCTTATCTTTGTTTTGAAAGAATCCAAGGGTAAGCTCAACCCGTCTCGTTCACGACTTGAACTTATTCTTGAGAAAAAAAAAGTAGGATAGAAGGAAAAATTATGAATATAGTTGGTTCAATCCAAAATTTTATTTCAATATTTTTTATTCATTAATCATGGCAAAAAAGAGTCTTATTGAAAAAGAGAAAAGGAAAGAGAAATTGGTAAAGAAGTATGATTGTGTTCGTCAGTCCATGAAACGGGAGATGAAAAAGAGTTCATCGATACAAAAGAAGTTGGAGATTCTAGAAATGTTGCGGTCCTTTCCGCGCAGCAGTATTCCCACTCGCTTACGTAATCGATGCTCGCTAACCGGACGACCTAGATCGAATTCTCGATATTTTGGTTTATCCAGGCACGTATTGCGTGAAATGGCACATGCTTGTTTGTTACCTGGTTTAAAAAAAGCAAGTTGGTGATTAAAGGGTAATCCTTCTTTACACTTCATACAGAGGAAATCCTTGAGGTAATTCAACAAGCCATTAGTCCCCTTCTCTATTTAGTATTTGACTAAGGAATTACTGATGTTCAATGTAATTATTGAAAAAAATGTATAATAATTACATTGAAAAGGGGGTTAGCCACGCGGGGTAGAGCAGCCTGGTAGCTCGCAAGGCTCATAACCTTGAGGTCACGGGTTCAAATCCTGTCTCCGCAAAGGAATATGTTCATTCATCTTTGAAATAGTCCAATATGACCCTAATCCCTTCAATCCAATTCTTTTTCTCCGTTGATTTACCGAATTAAAGCCCTATTTCTTAAGAATTTCAAGAAACAATCAAAAAATCCTTTTAAATTAAACCCTTCTATGTACTTCTTTTAGGTTTCCATCTTGTAAATCAAAAGAAAAACGCGAAAATTCGTCAATACTTTTTATGACGCTTAGTTGCTTCCTTTGTCATATCTTCTTCTTATCGTTGGAGACAAGGTTATATATCTTGGAAGAATTGGTGAAACATTCTTTTTGATATTCAATCAAAGAGTTTTCATTGAATTGTGTTTTACAAGGGAGAAAAAAGAACGGGGGGAGCCTTTCAATGAAAGGTTAAATTCAATTAATTGAAGTAGATAGTCTTGCTACAAGTGTTTTCCACTCTACATTTTCAATAATGCATATCTACAAGCCCTTTTAACTCAGCGGTAGAGTAATGCCATGGTAAGGCATAAGACATCGGTTCAAGTCCGATAAAGGGCTAATTGAACATCTACTGGCAGAATTAGATTCCAAGATTAGGTTCGGTTTATTATTTTGTTCCCCCAACCCGTCTTTATATATTTTTTTTATATTATGAATATGTTATATCTATTTTTTTTTACTGCTATGCGCTACAGGCACGACAATACTGCGTTTTTATAGATATCAATTCAACTTCTTTTTTTCTATAATCAATAGAATATGATTAATATCATAATGTAAAATTAATGACAAGGGTGGACTGCCAGGTAAACTAACCCCCCCCATAAACTATTTTGAAGTGTTTTAAAAAATTCTTATTATAACTAATAAGAAAAAAATATGGTAATAATAAAGGGTTTAGCCTTTTCCGCTATTCCTTACCTGACCAATTCGAACGGAAGCATTGAGAAAAATGAAGTTATCTACAGTAGATATATCTATTTTTTATTCTATATATTTTTAAATATAACTTTTCGTAACTTAAGCAATTTGGTTATTCTTCTCGTGAGGATCTAATCTGGATCATTGCTACCCGCAGATTTCCATCACTATTCATAAATATTCTAAAGAATCTCTTTGATTCTCTGTGAAGGAAAGGTTTTGCCTCTGGGAGGGATTCCAACATCCGGAAAAATCTTTCCTGATTTCCCTTTCAATCCGAAAGAGATTGGCTGCTTAGATACAAACCCAAGACTTAGTACTGCTTTATTCTCATTCCAAATTCTCTTTTTTGCCTTGAAAATATAATTTTGTTATCTATTTTGATTATGCTTTCTTAGCAATCTATAAAGTTGCTATAATATGCTCGATATATTCTCCTTGTCTAAATTCATTGGATTATTGTTTCTGTCGAAGGAAATAAAAAAAGGAATAGTTTGAAAAAAAGAAATCTTTGAATTGTCACATAATTGGTACTTCTACTCATGTTCAAGATAATGAGATAGAAAGAGTCAAAGGGGAGATTTAAGGGTAGGAGAGGCAGAAGGAAAAGGATAGGCAAGCTGAGGCACTCTGTGGGAGAAAGCGGGGGTCACCCCCTTTTTAATTAAGGAAACCCTTCCTTTTTGAGCAAATATTGTGATAGTTTGCCAAATTTGGAAAGCGAAGCGTTTCTGTTTTGTTAAGCAGGTTTAGTGGCTATTTTTCTTTCGTTTAGAAGATGGCGAGGCCAGGCCCATGCCTTTTTAGAAACCTCCCCACCAATAAATAGAAACAAATAAAAATAACCAAACCACGTCCACGAAATGCCAATACCAAGCAGCTGCTTCAAAACCGAAGTGATGTGAGGGGCTAAAATAACCCATATATTGACGAATACTGCATATTATTAAAAAAATGGTCCCTATAATAACATAAAATCCATAAAACCCAGTAGCTAAAAAAAAAGTAAAACCATGGGGAAGGGATACTCTTGAGATAACATTAGGAGGAGATAGCAAAACGTTTGTATTGCCGGAACCTGGAAGAATCCAAATTAGGGGATTCAACTGTTTCATTTGTGAAAAATTGTTTGAGGAGCTCAAACAATTTTCCGAAAATCGAAGATGCAAATAAGGAAGTGAAATTTTGATTACTTACCGGGCAGTACCAGTGATCAAAACCTACAATTAAAGAAAGAGATGCTGTATATCAATGTATCACATATTTATCTGATCTATATGTACCGGCTCAATCGATCTGGAAGAGGAACAAATCAATACAGAAATAAATTGTATGTCTCGGATCCATTCCTTGGATGAATCCCGAAGGAACGTTTGTAATCAATGGAATCGCGAGGGTCCTTATCAACTAAGTACTAAGGAGTCCCGGTATCCATTATAACCGCGAATTAGACCATAAAGGAGTTTCCGCGTATACTAGCACTATAATTTCAGATGGGGGGGGGAAGATTCAAACTGGGGATAGACAAAAGGGATAGAACATGGGTTCGTATCAGTAGAAAACGAAAAGTGTCCATCTTGATTTTACCTTTAGCTATGGGATTAAACGAAGGAAGTATTTTACGAAATGCCTCAAGATTTTTATGAACCTCTTAGATAAACAGAAAGGAACCATCTAATCATCAGAAGACGCTTTAGTGGAGCTTTACAAGCATTTGTACCCTAATGCAGACGTCGATCTCGTCTTTTCAGAATCGATATTTAAGGAATTATGGAAAAAATTTTTTCAACAAAAGTGCAAATTGGGACAACTCGGTCGACGGAATCCAAACGTCAGACTTAATCTTGATGTACCCCAGACGGAACATTTTTTACTACCTCAAGATGTGCTAGCGACTGCAGATCACTTAATTGAAATAAGTTACAGAACAGGCAGTCTTGACAATATAGACCATTTGAAAAATCAACGCGTTCAATCTATAGCGGATCTTTTACAAAAACAATTCAAATTAGCTTTGAATCGTTTGGAGAGTTCTATTCGACAAAATGTTCGTAAAGCCGTTAGGCGTAAACATTTAGTACCTCCCAGAGAATTAGTAACGTCTGCCCCGTTAATAATAACCTTCAAAGAATTCTTTGGTTCACACCCACTCTTGATAAACGTTTGGAATTGCCATCAATATAATAGACTATCCTAATTATTAGCTTTTTAGAGACTAGCCGAAAGTATGAGATTATCTAAAGCTAGAACAACGGAATAACCATCTACGATCCCGGAAGGAAGAGTTACCGACTATTACACTAAATTGCCAGTAGATGAGACCGGTTGAGTGATATCGGTCGGGGATGGAATTGCACGTGTTTATGGATTGAACAAGACTTAAGCAGGAGAAATGGTAGAATTTGCCAGCGGTGTCAAAGGAATGGCTTTGAATTCCGAAAATGAAAGTGTTGGAATTGTCATATTTGGTAGTGATACTGCCATTAAAGAAGGAGATACGGTTAAGCGTACCGGATCCATTGTTGATGTTCCCGTAGGAAAGGCTATGCCAGGTTGCGTAGTAGATGCGCTAGGAGTACTTATTGATGGTTTAGGTGGGGCGGCCTTTAAGTTATCTATAGTTAATAAATGCGAAGCTGGCATTGTATACAAACATAAGACTCACCAAAACCCACCAAGGAAAATCGGAACCATAGCATGTCGCAAGAGCAGCACGATTGAAGCCGGATGGATAAAGATCATCATGCAAGCTTGCTAGTTTGCCACGAGATGAGGGCAAAAGCCAGCGAATTGGAGTCTTTTCCAAGAGACCATGTCCTGTCAGATAAACACAGATATGTCTTTTGCTTGTAGCAGACTTGATGGAATAGATTGACATCTTTTGGAGCCTGCAAAAAATGAATGCTTTATTACCGTATTGAGCAAAGGGGACTGAATAACATCTTGAGGTGAAGTTGAACCCTTTATTACTAGGATCCCAACTACCTATAGATAACAATGGCGAGATCTTTAAGGGGAGGAAAGCCCTGAATAGAGGTCAGAGGGCCCATATTACCTGTCGAAAATCTAGCAATAGAAAGGCACTTGATAAAGGCCAGGTATAAGGAAAGGAGCCTATGCATTTGTTATGCTCTTCGATGGAGAATAATAACAAAGGGTTTTGCCTGACTATACTTTCTAGCGATTTACGATGGACTCTGAAAAAACACAAAGTAAGTTCCCGGCTAGAGGCCGGACGAGAGGAGTTTTCTTTTGCGGCC
The DNA here is from genome assembly GCF_053477565.2 of Lygodium microphyllum. NCBI lineage: Eukaryota > Viridiplantae > Streptophyta > Polypodiopsida > Schizaeales > Lygodiaceae > Lygodium > Lygodium microphyllum. Next base: position 69,800 of record NW_028229632.1, on the reverse strand, counting down.
AGCTTGCAGATAAAATAAAATTTCAATAAAGTTAGGTTAGAAAGCCATGTAATAGGCAACTATTTTGCATGGTTTAAAGAGCACGGTTACGACCACTTTTTTTGGCAGAAGCTTGACTCTATCCTTGAGTGCAGTGGAATGAAGACGTGTGGAAGTTAAAGCCTCTGGCATTATTGCACGTAAATCCGTCCATGAACCTATGTAAACGGGGTTAAAAGCAGTAGATAGCTTGGTTCCTATAGGTCGTGGTTAATGAGAATTGATAATCGGCGACTGATAGACTGGAAAGACTGCTATAGCCATTGATACCATCTTGAATTAAAAAGCAATCAACACACAGAGCACTTGCGATAGTGAAAAATTGTTTTGTGTGTATGTAGCGATTGGATAAAAACGTTCAACCGTGGCATAATTGGTTAAGATTCTGTCGGAAGCTGGTGCTTTGGAATATTTTATCGTTGTGGCAGTTATTGTTTTGGACCCTGCTCCTCCGTAATTTCTGGCACTATATTCCGGTTGTGCTATGGGAGAATATTTTAGAGATCATGGAATGTACGCATTAATCATTTACGATGATCTCAGTAAGTAATTAGTGGCATATTGATAAATGTTATTATTGCCACGCTGACCACCAGGTCGTGAGGTTTTCCCTGGAGATGTCTTTTATCCATATTTGCGTTCATCGGAAAGAGCCGCCAAAAGGTTAGACTAGACTGGTGCGGGTAGCTTAATTGCCTTACTTGTCATTGAAACATAAGCTGGAGATGTCTTTGTTCACATTCCTACCAATGTCATTTTTATTACAGATGGACAAACTTTTTTGGAAACTGAACTCTTCTATCGCGGGGTTCGGCTTGTCATTAACGTAGGATTATTTGTTAGTCGCGTTGGGTCTGCTGCTTAGCCGAAAGCGATGAAAGCACTTTGTGGAACCCTGAAATTGGAGCTGGCACAACATCGTGAAGTTGCCGCTTTTGCGTAATTTGGGTCAGACCTTGATCCTGCTACCCAGTATTTGCCATATTGTGGCGCTAGGCCTACCGAGGTGCTTAAATAACCATAATATTCCCCGATTTCTATCGAATGACAAATCGTGGTCATCTTTGCGGCGGTCAATGGGTTTTTGGACTAGATCCCTTTGACATAGATTGCTTAGTATGAGAAAGAGCTCCCCGAAAGAATCGAACCACATATACTTGAGACTATCAAAGAGTAAAAGCAATTAGGTGAAGAAGTACAAAAAGATCTGGCTTACGTCTGCCAAAGAATTGCTACATCAATAAAATAACGAAACCAGCTATCACCTACAGATTTGTTTCCAATTAGTATGCTAGATTGGCAGTATATGCAAAATATGGTTGACCATATTTTCTTTAGCCTTTGATATAAGTCCTATAATGATTCCTTGGGAAACTGAAATATTTGATAATTTCTTTTTCGAGGATAGGGTTGTCTACCTTTTTTCAATTATTAGACCCCATCATTTCTAATAATTGGGTAGAGGCACAAAAACAAAATCTTTCTTTATATACGAGAATACTCTATCTCATAACTAGGCTTACACCTATGAAACTGCGGAGAGTAAATCTAAGCCCGAGGGACCGTAGAATTTTGCGTTATAGATTTAACGTGCAAACTAAATGATTTCAATACTGCACTAATGGTTACACCAAATAACCAACTTAGTGAGAATGTACGTTATCATGCGCCGGGAAACCATTGAAGCCATAGATGGAATGGCCTACTGTTACCACAGTCCTTATTTGTAGCGATGCTGTAGCTCAAGGGAGGACCCCTTCCCATTGCCAAGGAGATCCTTCCACCCACACCAATAGCTTAATAAGGAGAGCACCTGCTGATGGTTAAGAGTTCGAATCTCTTTTGGTGGGCAAAAACACGTAGCAACCGTGACAATCTGAAGCTGATGGCTAATTGCTATGAGAATTCAATTTATTTACATTGTGTAATATAAGACTAGTGGCATGGCATGCTTTATGACTGTCCATATGACTGTTTAAGCTTCTATTTCAATTTGCCATTGTCGTAGCTTATCTAATTCGTAGTTAATCAGGCCATATGATCCCTGCTCGCGGCATTCTTAATTATTCAGTTAGCATAGAAAAGAACTGCCATGAATGCTGCCTGCCAGTGTAAAGCACCAAGGAAAGGGATTCGACGGAAGAGAAAGGAAACGAGATTATTTAAAGCGTTCATTTTCTTATTTTTCTGACACTGAGAGACGAAAGCTAGGGGAGCGAATGGGATTAGATACCCCAGTAGTCCTAGCCGTAAACAATGGATACTAAGCGCTGCGCGTATCGACCCGTGCAGTGCTGTAGCGTTAGCGTTAAGTATCCGGGAGTACTTAAGTGGCTAGGGGTGAATCAGAAAGCTACGACTCTGTTCCTTTATTGAAGTCTGAAGGGCCATAAGAACCTACAGGCGGGAAAAGGAGTCCTCTTTCGCCCCACAAGCGTGCGACCATCGCGAAACAGATCCAGGTCCCAATACACCCAGTGCCAGATAACAGCAAGAAACAACAAGCCAGATAGTATGATAGCTACACCTCGTAACTCCAGATACCTGCATCAGTTACGGTATCTCCGGTAAAGCTTCAACCGCCCCATGACTTCGTTACTCCAATGCGAGTCATAAATGGAATAACAAACATGCCTTGCCGGGAGGAAAGCCCTGAATAGAGGCCTTTTATGATGAAATGTTCCGGCTACAAGTCAGTGGACATGCAGGAAGAATTGCTCAATATGCATTAGCTCTTGAACGTTTATGGCATTGAAGAAGAGAGAAACGCAAATCAAAGAAAAAATGAGATTGTTTAAAGCTAGAACAACAAAATAACCATCCTGGAAAGAAGAATTACCGACTATTATACTAAATTGTCAGTGGATGAGACCGGTTGAGTGATAACGGTCGGGGATGGAACTGCACGTGTTTATGGATTGAACAAAACTTAAGCAGTGGAAACGGTAGAATTTGCCAGTTTAAGGTGTCAAAGGAATGGCTTCGAACCGGGTTCAAATCCTATAAACGAATCATAGTTGTGCTTTGTTTGCTGTTTGGATTCGCCTTACCTGCTTATGCTTTTATAGCACAAGATTTTACCACCCACTTTATACCCATCACCAATATATTGCTGGGTTTATCATGGTAGGGGCCATATTCTTCATTAGGGATTATGATCCGGAACAAAACAAAGACAATGTATTGTCAAGAATGTTGGAGCATAAAGAAGCAATAATATCCCATTTAAGTTGGGCTAGCTTATTTCTAGGTTTCCACACTCTAGGTCTTTACGTACATAACGATGTCATGCTAGCCTTTGGAACTCCAGAAAAACAGATTCTTATTGAGCCCGTTTTTGCATTTGCATTATTGAAAAAGAAATATGGTTACGGATCTTTCTTAACTTTACAAAATACTTTAACCACCAAAGAATATTTGCTGAAAAAATAAAAGCTTTAGATAAAAGCCAATTTAAGCAACAAACTTGCAATTCACTCCAAGATACTAATTCAAATAATAGCTATAAGAAATGCAAACAAAAGAAACCGCATAATCCGGTTAATGATCATGATTGCAGGGACAAAGATAATGGTAAAAAAAAACAACCAGATTAATAAATATATATTATCATAGCACGCTAACTAAAAGGCATTAGCGCATTGATTATGGCTTTCAGCATCGAGGTGCTAAACCTTCCCTAAGATGTTTTGATCAGCTTGTTATCCCACAGAGTCACTCTTATCCTAAGAGTGACGGCTCTTCCACTTGGTTAGCACCGTTAAATCATAGCAGGCCAACTTTCTAACTATTTGACTGATAAGTATTGCAATCAATCTCCCGCACTCTTTGGCTGATTCCTGTCTCTGCATGTTTTCGTTACTTTCTATCTAAAAGGCCTACGCGCCAATCGCTTGCCATCGCTGCATATTGCTTTGCCAGGCCAGACAATGCAGCTGATCGCGAATATGGCTTATCGCATGCCATAGCAAAGACTGGCTATATCGCATTGATTATGTTTGTTTTCTGCGATCATAATATTTTTTATAGGTCTGGAGATCATAACATTTTTTATAGGTCTAGCAAGTGTCATAAAGCAGCAATCCGGCTAATTCATTTTATTTTGGGCAAGCGGGTGCCTTCGTGGTTAAGATTTTAGGGCGTCGAAACGGATTTTGGAACCTATTTACATTTTCTATGAAAGGAACGGTCAACGAGCCCGCCGGTACGGACGCCATTAAGAGGACCCCCAATAATTTATTGGGAACTGTACGAAGTATTTGAAAGACAGGGAAAAAGTACCATTCGGGTAATATTTCCAATGGAGTCGCAAAAGGATTTGCTGGTTCACCAATCATTGATGGTTCCGGAACCGCAAGACCCACAGTACATGCAAACGTCCCTAAAATGACTACTGGAAAAATATATAATGGGTCGAGTCCATTTATTAGCTTTTTCTAGTGCAGAAAACTTGTAATTCCTTACTATCTGGCATAATTGTCTTGTTTCATCCTGAATATGAAGTTAGTTGCAACAGGTTGCTGGAGGCAGCAAAAATAGTACAGGTTGCCAGGCTAAAGGATTGGTTCATTTTTTTTTTCAAGCCAATAAACTTATTTTTAGTGAAACTATTCATAATTCTGCGACTGGAGAGCAACCAACAAAGAAAGATGGAGATCCGGCATTATGGCGCGTGATCCTCCTAACCCTAGATAAAAGGTGGAAAGCGAGGATAAAGTGCTTTAGTTAAGTGTCATTGCTTATGACGTTATTGCTGTAGCCTCAAGGAGGTTTGGCCATTGCTTCAACCTTCCCGAATTCCTGCAGATTCGGGTCGTTTTCCGCCACCGGAACGTCTTGAAATAATTCCCATATGGTGCGGGAGACTCAATTGATCTAGACTCAGAAGCTGGGATTTGACCCTTTCCATCGATCGGTTGGGCCAAAGCATTTACTGGCTTAAAGGCCTAAGAAAGAATTACTAACTGGTATTTGCGCAATTTTTCCCGTTGCTTTTACGGAACCCCCTTCCTGTATGGTCGAACCATCGCCCATCAGTACTTAGCCAACATTATCAGATTCTAAATTCAAAGCGATGCCTACTGTACCATCTTCAGATTCTACCAATTCTCCAGCCATTACTTTGTTCGAACCATGAATGCGGGCTATTCCATCTCCCACTTAAGGTACAGTGCCAGTATTAACAATTTCCATTTCTGGGGATCGGATGGGTCAAAAACAGCTAATTCGTATAAAGCCATTGAACCCGCAATACTGGCCGGAAACGGCGAGCAGACAGTCTTTGATTCATAGCAGTGCAGCTCTTGACGTACGGGGCTTTCCCTTACTTTGTTTCCGGAGTACAGTAGCTAAAGAGTGCAGTATTTGACTATTTATTAGGCATTTCCTTCGACCGGAAAAGTGGCCATTGGTTCACGATACGAATACTGTTCTAGGGATGTCGCTAATAGTTTCTGCTAGACAGAAGTACTGTTTTGAACGGGCTGGCTCAGCAGCAACTCCTGGTACTGTAGCCGTGGGAACGACGGTTCGGTACTCGTTGCTGTGACTGAGCCTAGGGGTTGTCTTTCATAACAATAGCAAGTTCGTAACTGATAGGTGCAAATAGGGTTGTGTTTATACAAGTTCGACAAAAAAGGAAAAGCAATGAATCCTTTGGTTTCCGGTAGATGGAAGATCTGCATGAGCGATACAAGAATTCTTGTATAATAACAATCGATTAATAAGAACCTATTCGGCCAATCCAAACGGGTTGCGCCATAGCAATCTTTGTTGTAAAAAAAAAATTCGCTCTAAACCCATCTGGCCATATTTCTTTTTTTTAATAAAAAGGTCATTTGACATCAATTTTGTAAGATAAGGTGAATATTTTGGTCAAAACTGGCTTTGAATAAAGGTTACGAGAACTGGCTTTAAATAAGGATACAAGAACTGGCTTTGAATAAAGGTTACGAGAACTGGCTTTGAATAAGGATATATTCAATTAATATTATCTAATTGAATATTTTCAGTTTGAGTAGATACTGTATTTGTTTCTATAGACTCAAATAAAAATGGTCTTTCTTGATTACATTATTAACCATTTCTGGAACATCTATATTTTCAATAGATTTACCTCTTGATACACGATCAGATATCCTTAATAAATTTTAAGAAATTATTATCAATTCTTTCTTCTATTTGATATAAATTATTTGTTGTATTTCTTAAATTATTCAAAGAATATCCATAAACATCAGAAACAGACCGCAGAGCTTAAGTAAGTCTTTGCTATACCTAAGTATTTTAAAGAAAAATTGAAAATATGGATCCATTGCTTAGAAATTTGAGAGAATATCAGACATTGAAGAACTCTTTCGACGCTCATCTTAATCATATTATATACCTTACTGAAAACGATAACAGCACGGGAAGGGAAGCTTTGGCGAGACCCTTAAATGAATTACATCAGGTAATATTACCTAATCTAAGAGATTATTTATCCAAGGGTTCCCCTTATGGTGAACCTTTTACTGGATTTGTAAGGAAAGCCAATTTATGCATTCGTAAATACCATGAAATGGGGGATAATTATTATCCGCAGACAGTCAAACAGCTACTGCCTTTATTAAGAGATACCCAACAAACGTCTGATGCTTGCATACAGCAGCTAATCTATATATGGCCTAGCATTTGTAGTACGTTAGAGCCGTCTGTGGTGGATTTTTATCCTTTTCTGTTTAAGTATTTAACGATGGATGAGTTTGCACCTATTGCAATTTGTTTTATCTTCAGTTTGCTACTTTCTTTTATCCTAATCATGGTTTCTTTTACATTTACAGGTAAAAAAACGGCAGATCCAGAAAAATTGTCAGCTTACGAGCGTGGGTTCGATCTCTTTAGTGATGCTAGAAGTCGATTTGATATATGATTTTATTTGGTCCTTTTTCTATTTATTATTTTCGATTTAGAAGTAACTTTTTTATTTCCTTGGGCAGTTTTTTTAGAAAAGATAGGTTAGTATGGATTTTGGTCTATGATGCTATTTGTTTGGATTTTGACTATTGGTTTTCTCATCGAATGGAGGAAAGGCGCCCTTGATTGGGAATAAATGGTTTGCGACGAACTCGCTTAAACTCCTTTCGAAAAATGCTATTTAAGCATTCAAATCTTATCTAGTGCTTGGGTCTGTCCCAACACCCATTAAATGCAAGAAAGCTATTTAAGAATAAAGAAAAGGTTCAAATACTTTATTAGGAGAGGCAGGATTTGAACCTGCGAAGAAGGGTTTCCAACAGATTTACAGTCTGTCGCTTTTAACCACTCAGCCACTCTCCCGGGTTGCTTGGATTTAGACCAAAGCACACTTCTCTAGCTTTCATAGCCTAGTCCGAGATTGATTTTCCGCTTGTTCTACTTAAATGCATAAACAATATGCCATTCCATGGGTAACTAGAAAGATCGGGGAAAGATATAGAAAAAAAAAGCTGATCGACAAGAAACTAATAGCTAGTAGCAACGATTTCTCATAATCTATTAGTCTATATAAAATCCATTTTCTAGGCGTATCAAAATACATAATTTTCACCAGTCATATATAATAAAATAGAGTAACCTCTCGTGCATATTTCAGGGCACTTAGTCCTCCTAGAACCGTAAAAGAAAATTGCCCGTCATACGGCTTGCCTACTTTACTTGCTTTAGATGTTAGTTTTGCACCGTTTTTGTTCAAATCGCTTAGTTAGCTTTATGGACGAGAGAGCAAGAAGGGAAAGAAACGAGCCTGCCTTGCAAGGATTCGATTCCTTTTCAATCGAATTCATTGACCCGTTCTTTTCCTTTTTCTTTGCTCGTATGGGAAATAATTTTCTTTGAGTTATTTATTAAGCCCTTTCCTCACTCCCCGAAACTTTATCCCACTAAGATCCCCCAAAAGACACCCTTGACGATTTTTCAGTCGCTTCAATGATGTACCGTTAACTGTCTAGTTTCGATGTTATAGAAGCTAGGGTATCTTAGGTCCTCATACACGCCATGACCCAGCGAAACTGACAAGGCCCAATTGTAGTCTTGTCCGGAAAGCCTAATAAAAATTACATTTTTTACTGAAACCTATTTGGTCAAGCATCTCCAATAAATCAAAAATTAAACATAGTGAATGTATAAAGTATAATCCATTTAAACCTATGGCCACTTAGGCCCCTTTCTGCCGACTAAATCATGATTCCAATGCTGCTTTTCAAAAAACAAAAACAATGCAAAAGGCTGATAGGCAAGTACTATGGGTCCTCTGTCATCCGTTGTAGGGCCCTTTAAAGCGCTAGGCGTGATGAATAGTCAAAGGAAAATAATTTCTATACGATGGACGGAAAATAAAATAGATCTATAAATAAGTTAATCAAAATAGACACAGATATGGCGATATTCATATAAATAAATATATATATGTATATTTATGTGAATATTTATTTGTGTTTAAATCGTTTTAAAAAGATATAGATATTAATTAATCATTATGTAGATTTTCATATGTGTAAACTTAGATACAAATAAATATTTTTATCTACTTGTGATTTGGTTCTTGATTTTCGCACATCCCTGGAACCTGTTAGGAAACGCTGTTGAGCGCGCTTGGCTTCGTAGCTTCTTTTCAGTTGAATTTGCTTAATCCATAAACAAAAAAGGCCCTATAGACGCAAAGCCTCTTTTATGCGCTTCGCTAGTTTCTTGGTGCTTCTTTTTGCGGGTTTCTTCCCTTACATGGACTTCGCCGTTATTTCCTATAGGCTATATGATCACTTTAAGATGTTGATTTGTTTCCTGTCCCCAATAATATGGGTAATTTGCTCTGTTTGTCTTTGTCCAGCTCGCATTATTTCGACCGCCGGCAAAGAGTACTTTGGTAATCACACATTGCAATTGAAAGTATTATTACATCAAAGGGTACTTCAATTCACGACAACTCAGGTCCATCTCGTAGAATGATCACAGCGGACTCGTATAAGGATCTTGGGTAAGTTCATGAGATCTTAACGGTATCCCTTTACTTGTCCTTTCATAGATGCGTTCTTCTCATCTGTCTTGCAACGTGTTAGTAAGCTATGTGTCCGGTGCACGACCTCGTGTTGAGGTCTTCTATACTGCCTTTAGACAACCCATTTCGGCCGCTCAACAACTAATAGCGCTAGTCACGATTCCTATTAGGGCTAATAAGTAAGCCCCACAACTTAGAGCAGCAAAAAATAAATAAAATTTGCTGCAAAAACCGGCTAACGGAAATATTCCTGCATATAAAAACATGGTAATAGACAAGGCAACAGCCGAAATGGGATTAGTCTTTGCTAAAGTGCCTAAATCCGCTATATATTTGATACGAATTTAACGTAATGCTGAAACCATAGCAAATGCATTTATAGTCATTAATACATAAATAAATATAGCGATCAGTAATGATTAAATCCCTTCTATGGTTCCACGTAAAAGACCGATCAAAAGATAACCTACATGTCCTATAGAACTATAGGCCAAAAGTCTTTTTACTCCCTTTTAAGCCATAGCAGCCAGTGCTCCTAAAATCATAAAAGCAATGCTGCAAAAAAAGAAGAGTTATTACCATGTTGGGTCATAAAAACTATAAAGAAAAACACGTAACATATTAGCAAGAATAGATATTTTAGGTATAATAGAAAAAAATGCCGTGACTGAAGCAGGTGAACCCTCGTATACATCAGGTGCCCATACATATAGAGTCAAAAGTAAATCATTAATTAGACCATGCCGTAGCCATCTAGTCCTAATTTGCCTAGCTAAACACTTGGGAAATTCCGCAATGATTTACTATAGTGTTCCTCAAACCGTACATAATCGTTGCCTATCGTACGGCTTTTTAATCCTACGACATTTAGATCAGATAAAATCAAAAGTTCACTGTTTTTAGCCATTCTACACGTTGTCAAATATAACCAATCGGGTCACTGAGAACGACTTTATTAAACTCAAATAAATAGAAATCATTTAATATAAATAAACCTCTTCCCTTCCATTATCTCCAGTGTTTCTCTAGGTCCAAAATGAAACCTGGTTTATAGATCACAAATCTGCCAATGACGATAATGTATCATTGGTTTCCTTAAAAAAACACTGCTTCCCAACCAGTCAATGAACCGGGTCAGGGCTAGAGCCTCTGTTCGGTTCAGAGCCTTCAACTCATGGGAGAGTGTTACAGAAGCTTTTTTATGCTTTCTAGCCTTCGGAAAGATTTATCCTAAGTGCCTTGCCAGCACCTACTAAGCGTTTGAAATTGATATGATGTGAAATAAATAGATAAGGTATCCTATGAACAGGTAATTATTTGGTCTCGGTAAACCGCAAAGGAATTGTTTTACAGGACTATTTGGAGTTATCAGCAACAGTAAATTTTTTTATTTTTCAAACCCTTACACCACTTTTCAAAATTAAGAAATAGGCAATCAGGCAAAGGAGTCTACTTTTTTTTGTCAACATCCAAAGCATTTCGAAAAAAAGAATCAATAACGCTAAAGCGACGCTTCCCTTGCGATTCTTTTGGGCCTTTTTGTCTAAAGGAAGCTTCCCATATCTGATCACCCAAAAAAAAAAGCCAAACGACGGCGAAGCAAAACTAAAAAAACAAGTCCGCTGACATACGACGGCATTACTTGTAATAAGGTAGCTTCGTTATTTCAATATAACTCTGACCAAAAACAAACATAAACAAAGGGTGAAGAGAAAAGGTCAGTTTTTCACAGTCACAAAATAAACTAAAAGAATTCGTTACTTCCTTTTTTTGAGTGCTATGAAACAAAATAGTTTCTTATGCGCTCTGCAGTTTCCTAACCAGCCATTCAAATCAGATAGTTTCCAAGCCACCTATCCAATTCGGTTAGCTTGTGAAACAAAGACCAAAATGAGACGAAGCTTTGATTGGGTACTAAAGGTCCTATGATCGCCAATTGGGGATTTAGTTTACCCTTGGATTTCGCCGATATAGCTTATGGTCCTGGTGTCTTGAGATCCCGTTTCGTTAATTGTCTTTAAGCAAGCAAGGAGTTGGCTTTTATAGAGCTGCTTATAATTTGTCTAATTTATACCTTATCGCCATTTTACCTCGACAAGCAAAAAGTGCACCGGCATTTGTTCGCATGTTTTTATTGTGCTTAGAACATGAGTTCATTGGATAGCCAGTCAACTAAAAGATAAAGGAGATAACTTTGATTTGCCATATAGACAGGCTTATCTCATATAACACAATAAAGCTCGCGCAATAAGTACTCTGAGCCCCCAACCGCGCTTCTGTGACATGCTATAGTTTCATACTCTTGCGAGGCAATGATAAGTTCCATGCCCTGACACAAACGAAGTGCCCTAATAGTACCAAAATTGATTACAATATTTGCCCATAAACCATCTTACGGCCGCCCAAAAAGGAACTGCAGTAATTTTAAATAAAAACCCTATCGCAATAAATAAAATCCCCATAAAAATACCACTGGACTAAACATCAAACGAAGTGATTTCATATCCAATAAAGATTTTCGCCGATTCTTCAAAATTGGTAGTTCCGGTAAACCCATAAATCATAGAACAAATAGGACAACGTAAACTTTTAACCATACCTCCAGCCGATATAAAAGTAAACCACCTCTTAACCGTACGTGCGACTTTTGTCGCATACGGCTTGCACGAACACCAGAAAATCTGGAGGGAACCTCCGGCCGGGAACTTGCGTTTTAAAACGTTATGCATTTTATGGCTTATCATAAAATTGACATATAGCGCTTACTAAGGGCTTCCCCCCTTAGCGGCAACAAATAAAAGAGTTTCTTTCAGGACACCCAACAAAATCAATAAGTTGCCGATAGCACCTTGGAGCCTCTGGCTCACTTGCTCCGGCAATATAAAGTGGTTTTCTAGTGTCTAATCTTATTTCCGTTTTTTCAAGCTCACTGCGTGCTAAGCTAAAGACTATTTGTTTCTAATGATACTTGCGTAAAAACAAGAGCCCATAATTTATAACCCATAGATATCTCATAGCCAAATGGTTTTGCACCTTCACATTTGAAACCTTGCAAACATAATAAGGTTTCATCAGCACACAAAACATCATTCCAAAAATACGGAGCCAGATCAGATGCACAGAAATTTTGCCGGCTTTAGTCATCAAATAAGCTATCTCTTTTTCATACAGGATATAATTGGCCGATTTGTCTTTCTTCCTTCCCAACTTATCTATCATAACTGACATGAAGCACTCCTTGCTGTTCTTATCCTAACATATATTGATATTATTGCAAAAATGGATCCTAATCTTGCTTGCCTTTCTGTCTGCCAGCGTTTCCGAGGCAAAAGAGAGAAAACCTGCTTTATTTAAATCTCTTAGGTTAATCCATTTTCAGTTCCTCTTCGCAACGCATATAAGCCATAATAATATTGCGCGTATCATGGAGATAACTCAATAGAGAGACACCAAGTCAACCTCAAAAAGGTCTCAAAGAACAACCGCACAAGAATATTTGTATATGCGAATAGATTTCTTTTTATGTCTATAGATATATTTATGATTAGACATTTATTTATTCGTGTATGCGTATACGGGTGGTTTGGAAATGTTGTCTAATGAAATTTTGCTTTCCATAGAAATAGACGACAGTTTATTTTCTTTGGTTACAAGTTTGAATTGCATTGCCTTTTCATTTTTTCACCCTATCCATTCGGTCAAGTATGGCAAGCAGACGAAAAAAAGTTTATTACATTCAGCCAAAAAAAGCTATTTTTAGGTCCTAAGATTCCAAGCAATCTGCACCATGGGCTTTCCAAACCGTAAAAGAAAGATAGCTGATTTTATTCGCGATGCATCGCGATGCAAATTAAATGGACCCTTGCCCTCACAACAGCCAGCTCATATAGTAATTTTTTTTAATTAAAGCATAGTTATAAGTTATTGTACAACATTTTTGTCCAGACTCCGCTTGCCCGATGACAAAAGATGGGTCTTTAGACGGCTCTTAAGCGTACTTTCATAGCTTTTAATATAACCTTATATCATAGCGGAGTGTTGGTTAGGGTTTATAGCGTACTCTCTATTTTATTTGGGGATATTTTGCTTATAAGCAAATCAGTGGAATTTTCTTTACGTATATATTCAAAAAACCTAACCACTCAATGCTGCAATGTCTAATCTTAAATAACAGAAATAAGGTTTATTAGATGTAATCACCAGCTCTTATCCTAACCGATAAATAGTTCATCTTTTTACATTAAATCGGACCAATGGCTTATATGATCAAGGCCGAAGACTCAATTTGTCCGATCAATTTAGTTTAGGTTATTGTATGCTCCAAAGCAATCCATAATAGATATACAAAAGTTTATGTAATTAAGTGTTCCTAGCCCCAGTGGACATCTCAGTGAATGTCTTAAAGAGGGCCTCTCCAGCCGATGAAATAGATATCCATTCGCTTCGACCATTCCCAGCTTGTCTCCGGTCACGCTCATTCCAAAAGAAAGTAAAGATAAGGGCACTTAAGGGATCCTTGGAAGGACCCAAGAAAACACATAACATTAGCTTAGGGTTTAGTAGACTAGCCAAGGTCGCTCCTTTAGTCGAAGTATTTAATTTCTGTGTGCCTCCCTACCGCCGGTCACACCTCCGGAACTTCCACTCTTAAAGATATCTATTCCGCTCTATTCTTTCTAATTCCAACTCTGCGCTGAGGACTTTATCCATCGTGAAATGAAATAGAGGCCATGTTTATATGGATCGAAATCGAATCTCCCTGCATAGTCAATCAGCCTGTCGACATTGCTTAAGGATGTTTATCTAACAAATAAAATTATATATACATAGAATAGTTTGTATGTGAACCTCTATACGTATATAGACAAAAATACATATAAATATGTGTATCGGTAATTGGCCAGTCGTACCCAAACAATAATATTCCAAAAGAGAATGCACCTAGAATAAAGTATTTTAAGCCAGCTTCTGTAGAAAATTCAAAATTTCTTCTCGAGGCTGCGATCACATAAAAACATAAGCTTTAGGGCTCGATGGCTAGATACATGGCAATTGAATCACAAGCTGAAATCATAAAAGGCATGCTGCGGATGGAAAGTGGAATCAGCACGATAGATTCAGGGGCATTTAATCCTTCCCGTCCGAAATAATCAAGGCACATAGCAGGAATACTAACTGTACTTAACAATAAAAAGATTTCAAAAAAATAGGTTAAATCATCTTTTATACAAGTATTATAAAGTAAATTAGCAAACATTATAGGTGCGCCGGCAGCGACCAGTATAAAGGTTATTAGAAACCGGTGAAATAGATTTTAATCTTCCGGTCAGAACCATACATGCAAGTTTCCTTGCATATGGCTCATTTATGATAACTTCTAAGAATTGACGAAACAAAAAAAGACCAAACCTGTATATAATGGAATGTGCTTTTTGCATAAGCTAACCTTTTGGACATCTATTTTTATATTCAATGCATATAGCCTATATTATGCCTTCGTTCATTGTCCGTCCATTTGCCGTGTTCAGGCAATGCACTTAACGTTATTAAATGTTGTTGCACCCGTTTCCCAAGGGCTTCAATCATATTCCACAAAAAGGTTTATTTTGTATTAGAAAATGTTTAGTTATACAATAAACTAAGGGGGTTTCATTGACATAAATGAAATTTCATATCATGTTGTTTCATCCCTATGAACACTAAAGCCGCCAATTTCAAATATATAATGAGGCTAATAAATGGGTGTGTCGCAATAAAATTTACTAGCTAAGCATATTGTCTAACGATTTAAACGTAGCCATTCACTTAAAGGATATAAAAAATCTTTATTATTTTATATCCAGAGCCTATACTTAAAACAAAGCTAAAAAAGTCTCGTCTCTGGGCTGCTCTCTTTGTTAGTTCAATTGCTAAAATAACCTAATTATTATCACTGTATAGGCCAGGAAGTTCGATGTTTGAAAACCCATATATATTGCAATTTATTTGATTTATATCCGATTGTTAAGGTCTCATTGCGACTCTCTTAGCCAACCTCCGGAGAAATGGATTTGATTCATCAGCCGAAATTGATTAGATGAACTTATCGATTTGTCAGCTCTTATCGATATTTCACTGGCTTGCTCATTTTATATGATTTCTTTTTCCCTAATCGAATAAGTGCAACATCCTAAAAATGCTCTAGCACGTCCGTTTATAAAACATTAAGTTATTTTCCACTACCCTTTCCCCAAAACTATCCATGCCAAAAGACATTATTGCATGCCCAATTTCAATTGCCTGATATAATTTCTGGAATACATTATGGCAGGATCTTTCACCTTACTGATTTACAAAGCTCCAGTTGTCAAAAATTGGACAGCTATTCCTTATTACTATCAAAGTTAATTGTTATGGTATATAAGAGATTTATTTAGGTGATCCCTGGATTGCACATCCGAAACTTAATTCGCCGTTTAGCGCCACGCACGCGAAAGCCGCTCATCGTAACAACCTATAAAGAAATGACCGCACATAAACAGTAGCGTTCAAACCCAAGTGCCTTCCGAAACATCAAAAAAAGTTACCTTGCTTTTACTGTGCGCAATTAGTCCTGCAGCGAGTAAATAGCTCCTATGCTATAGTTCCCAACAACAGTTTTCAATTCCTGTGGGTCAAAGAGTCCATTTAGACAACAGTTTCCAATCTTTGCCTCTTAAAACGTGCCGTCCTAGGCGCATAACACTAAGTAGACCTAACCAAGTCACATTGCGTACTAACAATGGATAGTCATATCGCTTAGAAGTACTGAATAAAGTTCCATACACAAGCAAAATAATAGTTGCGTTAACGAGATAAATTTCCAGGAAAGAGACAAGGAAATCATGCTTAAATAATCCTTTTAACGATTCCTAAGTTTGCTCGGTTTTCAGTTTTCTTTCCTATCTTCCATATGCATGAAATTCAATGAGAAGAATAAAAACCGGCACCCATTATGTATTCTCGGCTAGCTATTGAATCTATACAGCAGTGCATTCTGACAATAGCCAGAGCTTTAAATTGGCTATTCGTAAAGGTTGATGATGATTTCTTAGTAAGTTATTAGCTTTTACTAACAACCGTAAGCGGAACGGCCACTGGCAAGGCGAATCATCTTACATTCCGGATACCAAAGATTGTTATTATACAAGAATTCTTGTATCGCTCATGCAGATCTTCCATCTACCGGAAACCAAAGGATTCATTGCAGGAGAGTAAAGTATGGCTGAAAATAGAAGGAATTGACGAGAAGCTAACGCTTTAGGTAAGTACGATAGTCATTACAACTGTTTTTATTGGTTTTTTAGTGGCTTTTCTCCTTATTGGTTTTTGATATAGTCTCCTGAACTAGTGCTTTCCTCGGAACCAATGCATTTAAAAAACGATGTATTTACTTTCAAATAAGATTGACTATATGAAAGACATATTTGATATGATTTTATCATTGCCAGAACCTATGCATTTACCATAGATAATATATTTACTGAAACCAGAACCCATGCATTTATCAAAAACATAGCCAATGCATTTACCGAAACCATAACCAATGTATTTGTCCCATTTAACTCTTATAAACAGTTTAATTAGAAACATCTTTTTTTATTAAGAAAGAAATATGGTACAATGCATTTACCGAAACCATAACCAATGCATTGGATCTTCTTCTTTTTCTTTAAAAACAAATGTCCTTTGGTTCTTTCTTATCCCTTTTTCACATTGTTATACATATCCATCAACAGCTTATTAGTAAGTATTATGAGATAGAGAAACAGTCCATCAACACGTTGAACATTATGAAACAGTCCATTAACTTATTTATTGGTAAGATATAGAAACAGTCCATCAACATATAGACCATCATAGCCAGGATCAATTTCAATTTTTTTTGATTTTTCGATGAAGAACAGAGGGATGGAAAAAATTGCTGAAAACCGAACGATTTTGCAATATCTTCCATATGTCACAAGATGGGATTATTTAGCTACTATGTTCACGGAAGCAGTAACCGTGAATGCGCCAGAAAAGTTGGCGAATATTCAAGTACCTAGAAGAGCTAGTTATATCAGAGTGATTATGCTTGAATTAAGCCGAATAGCTTCCCATTTATTATGGTTGGGTCCCTTTATGGCAGATGTTGGTGCCCCTTCTTTTACACATTTCGAGAAAGAGAAATGATTCATGATTTATTTGAAGCTGCCACGGGTATGCGAATGATGCACAATTATTTTCGCATCGGAGGGGTAGCCGCAGATTTACCCTACGGGTGGGTAGACAAATGCTTAGAATTTTGTCACTATTGCCTACCAAAAATTAACGAATACGAACGACTCATTACGAATAACCCAATCTTTCTTAGACGGGTCGAAGGAATCGGTTTCATCGCAAGAGAAGAGGCTATCAATTGGGGATTATCAGGTCCAATGCTACGAGGTTCGGGAATTCAATGGGATCTAAGAAAAGTGGATCATTACGAATGCTACGACGAATCGGACTGGAAAATCCAATTTCAAACAGAAGGAGATTCTTTGGCTCGTTACCGAGTACGGATCGGAGAAATGAAGGAATCTATAAAAATTATTGATTAGTGAGGAATACCATAAAAATCTATTTGCTAATAAATTCAACTGAGTATAAATTCAGAGTATGAATACAATGGATACCTAAATATGGATTGAGTAACAAAAATGAAAATATCAAGAATTCTTTATCGACACGATGCACACTGATACAGAAAAAATATTTGCTTATATTTCTTTGTTCATGCTTTTCTTCACTACTTTGTCTGAATGGGTCTATTCAATTGGCAAATCTAAAAAGCTTGAAAGAAATTTCAGTCATAAGAGCATGGTAATCGCTTTTGCGTGCACAACTGCCCTTATGATTACTCGTTGGATAGATTCTAAACACCTGCCACTAAGTAACTTATATGAATCACTTATCTTCATTTCATGGAGTTCTTCCTTAATTTATTTCATTCTTGCTCTTAAAGATCGGGATGGTTGGTCAAGCACAGTTACAGCATCGGGTGCCACATTGATCCATGGATTTGCAACTTCAGGTCTTCCCGGGGGGATGGAACGACAGACACGGTTGATACCCGCCTTGCAGTCGCACTGGTTAGTAATGCATGTGAGTATGATGTCATTGAATTACGCAACCCTGTTACGTGGATCTTTGCTAGCAGTGTCTCTATCAATTATTTATTCCAGTTCCAAAAAAGAATGTTCCGTACTTGCTTTCAACCGCAATACTATTCATTTGATATCCACTTGGTGTATAGCCCAGGATTTTTTCAAACCAATAGGAACAAAAAATGATGCTGTAAAAGAATCTTTTTTTCAATTATTTCTAAACCTAGGTAAGTACCAGTTGGTTAATCGGATGGACCAATGGATCTACCAAATGATTAGTTTAGGATTTTCTCTTTTAACTATTGGTATTCTGTCCGGGGCAGTGTGGGCTAACGAGGCATGGGGATCTTATTGGAGCTGGGATCCTAAAGAGACTTGGGCACTGGTGACTCGGTTAATATATGCTACTTATATTCATGCTAGAATGACTAATGGTTGGAGAGGGCAAGTACCCGCTGCAATAGCATCCATAGGATTTCTCTTGGTTTGGATCCGTTTCTTAGGGGTTAATCTATTGGGAATTGGTTTGCATAATTACGGCTGGTTAGTTTAGAAACAGTGAAAAAGGTTGAATTAATCAGATTATTGAATTAATCAAATAATTTGATTAATTCAATAATCTGATCTGGTTACAAAAGAGTTTTGTGTGAAAATTGAATGCGAGCAGTAAACAGGTGAGGATGCTACGTGGCAGTAACAATGAGATGGGCACTGGCAAAAGCATAGTATGCTAAAAAGAATATATAGGAAATCTTATGGGGAATCCTAAGTTAAGTGGATTCCCCATCAAAGTTTTCCATATATAAACATTTTTTAACAAAATTTTTATCCTCTATTTTATTGATTAAATAGTAATAGATAAAAAAAAATGAAAATGATACAACACCTTTCATCGCGAAATTATCGATCAAGGAAAAACAGTGACTACTTGGCTGTTCCACACGGGTAGAATCATGTTGGGGTACAAACCGATACCCAGAATCGGTAATAAAAAACAAATCAAAATGAAAATTTCTCTTGGTCCAATATCATTTAGGGACAAGTCTAAGTAATTAACTTTATTATAGCCAAAATATATTTTACGCAACATTGATGATAAATAAATAGGGGTTAATACTATACTGGTTGCTTCCATTGCAGTCACCAGTATTTTGAAAAAGGGGGAATAAGTTGTCTTGGTAACTATTCCTAGAAAAACTAATAACTCGGATACAAAACCGCTCATTCCCGGTAAGGCAAAGGATGCCATTGAAAAGGCACTAGACATGGCGAATAATTTAGGCATTGAAATGGCTATTCCACCGAGTTGGTCAAGGGAAAGGGTCCGCGTTCGGTCATAACAAGCTCCTGCGGAAAAAAATAGAGCTGCGCCTATCAATCCATGGGAAAGCATTTGTAAGAGGGCCCCGTCAAGACCTGTATCTGTCGAAGAACCTATTCCAATGACTACGAATCCCATATGGGAAATGGATGAATAAGCAATTCTTTTTTTTAGATTATATTGGTTTGAACAAATTAAAGAAGCATAAACAATTTGGATTGATCCTATCAATACCAACCACCACGAAATTCTCGAATGAGCCTGAGATAGAATTTGCATATTGACTCGAATTGATCCATACCCACCCATTTTTAGGAGCACTCCAGCTAACAACATACACGTACTGTAATGGGCTTCTCCGTGAGTATCCGGTAACCAGGTGTGAAAAGGAAAGATTGGTAATTTTACTGCTACAGTTACTAGGAATCCTGTGTACAAAAGTAATTCCAATGAAACGGGGTATGGCTTCACAATCAAGTCTTGAATGTTGAAGGACGGTGTTCCACTCCCATAAAAACTCATAACTATAGCTCCAACTAAGAGAAAGACGGAACCTAAGCTGTGTATAAAACGAATTTTGTAGCCGAATAGAGACGTCTCTTTCCGCCCCATATAGAGAGAAGTAAATAAATTGGGATCAATTCTAATTCCCACATAAAGAAGAAGAGAAGAATGTCTCGAGATGCAAATAGTCCTATTTGACCACTATACATAACTAGCATTGAAAAATAAAACAAATGTGTATTTTTAGTGACTGGCCAAAGTAGCCGACGACACTGCTGCAGTAGTAACAAGACCCGTAAGTAGAATCAGACTCATGGAAAGCCCATCTATGCCTAGCCTCCAATGGAATTGAATAGAGTCAATCCAACTAAAATTTTCAAGTAATTGAATGGATTGGTCGTGAATATGGAAATGGCAATAAAATATATAAGTGATTAATGCAAATTCTAATGTACAAATGCCTAAGGTGTACCACCGGACCATTCTACTGCCTTCACTCTGAAGAAATAATGGAATCAAGAAACCCGCAAAAATTGGGAAGAGAACGATTATCGTTAGCCGAGGTACGTTACTCATCATGGGTGATAATTTAATTGTCTTGAAAGTTTTTTGGTAAGTTCAGATCAGCATTCTGACTCATATCATTCCGATTCATATCAAGATCTTTTATAAAGATTCGAGTATGAATCGGTAATGGTATAAGAAAAAGAAAAAAGTAGTATTTGACTAATAATCTTTGATACAACTAATTAATAAGCTAAACCCGTGCTGCGAGTCGTTTCAGCTCCAAGATAAACACGTACACTTAGGAAATCTGTTGGACAAGCGGATTCGCATCTCTTACAACCTACGCAGTCTTCTGTTCTGGGAGCAGAAGCTATCTGATTGGCTTTGCATCCATCCCAGGGTATCATTTCCAGTGCATCTGTCGGACAGGCTCTAACACATTGTGTACAACCAATACAAGTGTCATATATTTTTACTGAATGTGCCATTGAATCCCAAAAGATGCCTTAAAATAAGTTCTATTATAATGGCCTAAATCCACATAAAAGCATAAAAGTATGGAAACACTTTGTAAGACAGTGGAAAATGGATTTGCATATATGGTTTTGGATAAGATTATAAAAGGTATGCCGAAAGAAACGGATCTTTTCGTTCCGAGGCTACGGATTTGTTCATTTATTAGTTTCGGGTTCGGTGAAAGAAGCTATTTGGATTGAATGCATCCGTAAGCTGGAACCTTTTGGGCCAATCACTTCATAATTCGCTAATTAGCTGAATTGTGGAACGGCATTTTGAAAGAGGAACTGCACGCTTCTGCCTTCCTGCTAGAAAGAGCAATGCAGGTTCTGCCTCCTCGCTTGCTTGCTGCGCTTGCTTTTACCGCTACAGCCCTTCCTTGCTTCAACGTTTTCCATATAGCTTGTAGCCTTTATTTCAAGCAATTTACTAATTGTTTGTATTTTCCGTATAGCTTGTAGCCGTTGCTTTAAGCAATTTCCTAATTTTTGTATTGCGTTATTTCAAGCAATTTTGCATTGTATGGCTTGTAGCCGTTATTTCAAGCAATTTCCCAATATAGAAAAGTAGTAAAATTTCTCATTAAGATGAACATTGGGGCTATGTATTGCCGGGGCTAACCAGACCTATGAGGCTGTACGGGTCTATTTCTAATAATCGTTTAGTTCTGGCCTTTTCCTATTAACTCAAAAAAACTAAATGTAACTGAAAAGCTAATAAAAGGACTAACTAAACCGTTTCTTATTCTCATTAAGATGAACATTGGGGCTAATGAAAGGACTAACCAAACATACGAGGCTAGCTGACGGGATTAACCTGAAACTCTTAATCTTAACGTTGCTAATTCAACTTTTGGCTTTGCAAGTCCAACTTTTAGTGTTGCTAATCCAACTTTTGGCTTTGCAAGTCCAACTTTTAGTGCTGCAAACCATACTTAACAAAAACTAGGAAATAACGACTTAAGGCTGAAACGCTTTATGTAACTGAAAAGCTAATAAAGGGACTAACCAGACCGTTTCTTATTCTCATTTCAGGGTATGGGCTAAACAAACCTATGAGGCTGTACTGGTCCATTTCTAATAATCGTTTAGTTCTGGCCTTTTTAATAAGAAAACTTATTCTTTATAGGGTGTGAAGGCAGGTGCATTCCTTATTAATCCGGGTGTGTTTGTGGATTGAACAAAACTTAAGCAATGGAAGATAAAAGGTGAGTGCCAGAGAGAAGCGTTAGCTTTAGATAAGTACGATTGCTGTAGCCCTTAAAGAAAGTGTTTTCTTGCAAACCAAACCTTTCGCCTCGCGTTTCCCAAGCAACTACCAAATTATGTGACCTGTGGTATTGCCAGCATGGGGATGTTTAACCAGATTAATTAATGGAGATTGAGACAGATGCAGCATAATCTTTTAAATAGAAGAATCAGTTCACCGATAGAGGGTTTGACAAAGACCTCTCAGTCAAGTGTAACAAAAAATCTAGAATTAAGCCGGTAATTTCTTTTAATATATCTATTGATTCATCACCATTTCAATAAACTCAATACGTATTAATCCTCTATTTCGATAAATTACTAGAGCAATAGATAATCCAATGGCAGCTTCGGCGGCTGCTACAGCTATTATGAATAGGGAAAAGATTTCTCCCTCTAATCGTGGACTTTCAAAAGAGTTGGAAAATGCTGTAAAATTCATATTAACCGCATTGAAAATCAACTCAATACACATGAGTGCTCGCACCATATTTCGACTCGTGATTAATCCGAAGAAACCAACACGGAATGGATAGGCGCCTAACATTAATTCGTGCTCTAGCGTGATGTATCAAAAAAACTTGATCATTCAAGTATTAGTAGAATTTTGAACCAATTATCATTGATCGACACGATGAGGATTTATGCTGGGAGGAAGGTGGAGGCGTAACAACTCCTTTGTCCATTACGTCCGTTCGTTCCTCACGGGCCACGGTGATAGCTCCTATTGAAGCAACTAAAAGAATTATAGAAAGAAGTTCAAAAGAAACCAAGAATTTTGTTAATAATTCATAGCCGATCTGTTTAATATCACTTTTTTTAACCAACTCTTCAATAATTTTTGATTGATCAATTGAAAAGTAATCGTAAGACCATTCTGTGTTTTAGGGTTGGTGATACAAAAAGAGTTGCGCAAGCCGCCGGGTAATACCAGACTCTTTGGTTGGATAGGAGTTGGATCCTACTGTTCTACCAGTAAGCATTACAGCAAATACAATCAAAACATTTATAGCTCCTACATAAATGAGCAATTGTGCGGCGGCTACAAAATCAGCGTTTGGTATAAGGTGGAATAGGGATATGCAAGTAAGAACCAATCCCGACATGAAAGCAGAATGAATTACATTAGCGAATGATACTACCTGATGGAATACCTAATTCTATTAGGATGAACATTTCTAATAGGGGCTAACCAAACCTATGAGGCTGGTATTGAAAGACAATGCAAGTGATGGTGTGTTTAGTCCCTGTGTCTTCAAAGATGTCATGGTGGCCAAATGCAGTAACGTGGAGAAAGTGATTGATAAAAGCTATATGGAACCTTTCAAAAGCACTAGTAAACGCTTGGTTGAGAAGTACGTGAATGACTTAGAAGGTTACGGTTTATTGGATTCTATGAAGCTTTTGGAATTATATGCTTTTGATGGGTCTATTTCTTTAGTTTTACAATTCAGTACAGATCTTCTGAGCAAGTTGGAAGATTATATCCATGGAAAAACTGTTGTTTCATGCCGTTTGTGAGTATCTTGAGAAGCACTCCTCACAGTTTACTCTTCCAGCATTCCTTCTTCTTCTCCGCCCATGCGTTGCAGGTCAGCAATTAAAGCAAGTGTTGATCAGCAAGGTAATTGAGCACGCAGATGCAGCTTGTGAGGGAGGGCCTAGTCTTGAATACCCCGAAAGCCATGCAACTTTCTTGTATGATAGCCTCGCTCATGAGTTTTTATCTCAAACAATAGAAATCAATGTCATATTGATGCATTAATCCAGTAGTTTATGGTTCACACCATCTATGTTCTAAAACTATATGCGCACAGCCTAGCAAAGCAATATGAAGGTCGGTGCAAGACCCTATGATTTCGATCATGTTGTTTTGAACTTATTAGTACAAATATGTGCAACCCCGTGGACCCTGCACTGCTTAGCAAGCTATCGTATGATTTTGTATCTCTTTTTTTAATCTTACCACTTTCCATTAATCTCTCATATCTTCAACTCACTTATCACAGTCCGTTTATTTCTTCTCAACCTCTTATCAATTAGCCCCTTTTCACATGCATTTAAATCTTTCCCAAAATTTCTCTTCAATTTCTATAAGTTGTAAGGAAAATTTTCTTAGAGATTTACAATCAAAGATTGAACCCAATGCTCCAGCTCTAATCTTTGGTAGCCCTAACCGGATCAATTTACCCATTTCACGCAATTTGGTTGGTTACGTGTCTTTTATAGCACCTTTTATGTTATGCCATATAGAAAGGGATTGTCTAGAATCGGTTGGATCCTTAAACTATGAAAACGACTTTCACATGATGGCGTAGGATAAGGCGAATCCTCTATCTAAGAAGAACGGGATGTGGTTCTTAGAGAATGTTTTCATCTCGGTGTTTTCTTTTTATACTCTAGTGTTTCCAGAGCTTTTTAGTGGTTGCATAGAATGGTCAAAGCCTTACAGACGACGAAATTGCTAAAAAGAAATATTTCTCACACGTGTTCTTTAGGAGAGATGGGTTTCTCACGAGTGCTTAAAGGATAGGCTATTGATATTTTCTTTCCCTTGGAATGGAATTCTTTTTACTTCCATAGCTCTTTCCCTCTAACTCCATCCTGTCACATCGTCGCCGTTGCTGCACCTTTTGTAATGTTACGTGGGTAGGAAAGCATAGAAATAAAATAACCGACGATATGCCTAGATAAACCAGTGGATATAGAGAGCGGATACGAAATAAAAGAAGATACGACGTCTGCAAGTCGGAAACGATCATTTCGTATCAAACAGTATAATCTCAGACTAGGCTATGAAAGCTAGAGAAGCGTGCTTGGTCCAAATCCAAGCACCCGGCCAAGACACTATATAAACAAAAAAGGTTCTCTGCCACATTGCTTAAGGGGTACGAGAGGATTGGTTTTTAAAAAACTACTTTTCTTTTATTTATTAGAACGGCATAAAAAACAAATAGTTGCTTTAACGCCTGCACTGAATATGGGCCTGTCCTATGACGTTCTAAACCCAGTTCACGTACCTTTAAAAGACAAACAGTCGACGTCAAAATACCAAACTTTCCTGTCGATGTGCATTGGGCTAGCTTTGAATTTCCTCATTTCACAAAGGTTTACTTTCTTGTTTCCACATTAAATCAACTACCAAATATCCCTAATGCTTAATGGCACAGGTAAAAAACAAACAAAAAAGCCCCTGGACCTGAAATCGTTGGTTTCGCATCGAATAGACATATAGATTAATAAGTAAGTAAACCAAAGTAATTAAGGCTTTTGAGGGCCAAAACTAAGAATAGACAGCGATGTGTCTTGCGTGTGCATCGAAGAGGACTTGAACCTCTAACCACCTGGTTCGAAGCCAGGCACTCTATCCAATTGAGCCATCAATGCTAAAAAAATGTAACTTGACATGGCTTTTTCCATAGGAACATTCATAAAAAATCCAGTGTATTTAACCATATCTTCTTTTTTAATGACGGTATCATTATTGAACATAATAATTCCTATCTTCTCATTCTCAGAATTTGAAGCCATTCCTTTGGAAAGTAACCTCATAAAGTTCACTATGTGATTGATATAGAGGAAAGGGATGAAATTTTTCTCGCCATGTTAGTTCGTATTTATTTGAAAGAAAGTAAGTTTTAACGGAATAAACTAAGTAAATGGAGCGCTAAAGCCAAATATGTATCCATAGCTATGCAGAGACGGAGAAAAATAGATAGGTATAATTGAAAGATGAAAAACTACGCAAACGAGTTAACATTTATATAGTTTTAAATCATAGAATCAAATTTCAAAATGAGCCCAATGCAACTACTTTTTGCTTCGTTTTATGGGATTTTGTTATTTGATTTAATTGGCAAAAATGGATAAGAAACGAATAGACGAGTAAGGTATTAATTGCAATTCTTTTAATTTGAGTCAACTTAAACCATTTTATTTCCTTGCGCTTTATTGCTTTGTTTGGCAATGTTTATTTCTTTGCTTTGCTTGAGCTAAGTTTTTTATGACCTGCTGGGCGATTTAAACTTTCTGACGTTAATGGATAAAAGCAAATAATTCTACAATGATATTTAGATATGAAATTGAAGGTCAGCCTCCATTATATGACATTAAAATTACATCGTAAATTCTGATAGTAATAGTATTTTTTTCTTCCGAAAATCCCTGACCAATTTTTTGTCTTTTCACTCCCTAAAAGAAACAAAGGAAAAAATGATTTGCCATTATGTTTTTTTTGAATCTTTTGTTTTCTTTATCGCGGTTAAACGAAGGGATGAGCTCATGTTTGCCCTTTTTCACAAAAGGGCGGTCTGGATTGGAGATTATCATGGCATAATAATCTCCATTAGACGGTACCATCTGCCTAAAGCATTTAATGTTTTAATGCTTCTGAGTATAGCAGGACTTGAACCTGCGACCATTAGATTAAAAGTCCAATGCTCTACCAACTGAGCTATATACCCAAATATTATTCTATTATTATTAATATTAATTAGAAGAGAGATTTCTATGTGGTAATTAAACGAAAAAAAACAACTCTGATGCGAGTTTTTCTTTGATTTTTCCTTTCTTTGGGATGTTCGGCAATGAAATTACGATTTTCACAGAAATTACTTAACGAAAGAAAGCTTAAGACAACAATTAGACAACATAACTTATGAATACTGGAAATGTTTAACCCGAAACTCTTAATTCTATTTGTAGCGTTACTAATCCAATTCTTGCCATTGCAAGCCTTACAAGAAATGGGAAATAATGAATGCAAGCTATACAAGAATTGCTTGAAATAAAGGCTACAAGCTGTACGGAAAATACAAAAATTAGGAAATTGCCATTACAAAGTAACGGCACGGAAGAGCTATTGTGGATTTGTAGAAAACATTTTTATCCTTAAGGATTGCTCGTAATGCGCTTGGATCCATTACCTGTAAAGATGGCCATTTATTGTTAATGAATACTGATTCTTTATATAACGACATGATAAAGAGAGTGGCGGGAAAGACTAATTCAAGTTGTATCAATTCCAAATGGATCGGTGGTTTCTCAACCAATTGGACACATATGAGACGTGAAGAACGCCCGCATTCCAGTCCACGTTTCTTAAAGATGTAGAAATGCTTTGAAGGATTGATAACACGCGAAATCCCAGATAGTTTAGTTGTACTGAATGTACGTAAAGATTTTATAGCTATATCCGAAGCCAATCGATCGTGAATCTCTATTGTATCTCTGATAGATTCCATCTCTCCGGAGGAATTGCATAAATTAGTTACTTATCCTATTTCCGTAAATAGTGATTCCGTATGGTTTACAAATCCATTCCGTTAATCGATTACGAAAACAATCATTCATTCGAAAAAAGCCCAAAGACCAGCTAGAAAGGCTCGAAAACCCACCGATAAAGCCATTCAGATTCGCATAAAAGCCAATAGGCCTTAAACAATCAAATATTAATAGCCTGTCCATGTTGTTTTTAATTGAAATCGCTAAAGTTGCTATCAAATTGCATAGTATTACTGCTTTTTAAGAGACAAGGATAATCCAGGCTTCACTAGACCCAAAGGTTTTGATGAAATGCTTTTGCTGCACGAGTACCGCCTGGAATGATATCGGATACGTTATGTCATTTTCTTGAGAGCATTAAGATCAAGAAATTTATGCGATTTGATCGCTAGACTTAATTGCAAAAAAAAAACATTTATTTGACATTATAGGATTAATGGAATCATGACTGATTATTTAACTAAGACCTTATTGGAATTTGCTTTTGTATCAGTTTTATTTTTTCGAATGGAAGTTTCTATGTCATGTGGGAACTCTCCGATTGTATCTTTGCAGCTAATATTTTCTATTGTATGGCTACGTCAATTCAGACGATTGGCCCATGAAACGAAGCCGGGGAAAGGGTTTTTTTGACATAAGTTCTAATAGAAAAGCCGGGAAGGCGTCAATTAACAGATATTGGCTACCTGCTGATGTGGTGAATGGAGAAAGCGTTAATTGGCTTGATCTGACATAACAAACATTTGCATTTTGCTGCCTGCTCTATACCTCTAAGCCAACTGTCTTAGGGGATGTAAAGTGCAGGAATATACGAAATTTCATTAAGGACATAGCTGGGATAATGGCAAATAGAAAGTTTCAAATTAAACGCTAATATGATATAAGTTTGCCTTTTGTTCCTTATTTTAGGCCACTTATCTGCGATAGTTTTGTTTGAGCCAGTTTATGGGCATTTTAATGCTGATTGAGAATTCTGTCGGCAGATAATTTATTTGTAGCCATTGATTACGCGTGGGAAAATAGCTCAGTTGGTTAGAGTGCTGGTTTGTCATATCAGAAGCCGCGGGTTCGATTCCCGTTTTTCTCGAATCAATAGGGCATGGGCGGTCTAGTCTTCCGCATGAAATTTGCTGCAGCAGGTTGCGGGTCCATCGGTAACCAAACGGAACCAAGCCGTACGACTTGTAAGTATCCTTTGCTGGTGTGTGATCTGAATCGCTCCTCCGTTCACCCCCAAGGAAGTGTAATATAGGTAGTACCAATAGATCCACTTTGCACATTCCATTCTATCAGGTTTTTCCACCATAAAGTTTATGATAGTTGCATCCTTATCCCCAAGTCCAGAATACCAGTTGTCCAGGGGTCTAACAACCAGTTCCATCACTGTTCCCCCGGAAACACACCGAACCGCTTAGCATACCTATCGCTATGCTCAGGCTCGGAAGTAATTCTGTTTCAGATGCAGAGCGGATGGGTGGGATCCTTTTATCTTTGATCTAGTATTTTTTCCGCTTTCTTCACCTGCGCCAACATTTTTAGATCTAATCATTAACCATGTACGTTAATAAGTTTCAGTCAATAGAACTATGTTCATACATCCTAATGTGCCAGTTATTTCATTTGCGGGGAACCAGAAAATCCTGGAAACAACGAGAATAGCCATCACGCTTTTGCCATATCATGGTGCGGCTTCGGACGGAAGTAAAGGCAAACAGTCGGGCGCCAATAGTGCTGCAATGGATAGGATGATCTTTGCAACTTTGGGAGGCGATAAAGTAAGGTAAATAAGTGGAAACGAGAGTACGGATAGATTGTAATGCTCCCGGATACACGTTGGAAAAACCAGTAAAGCTGGCCTTATTTGCAAATACACATTGTAAAAACCTGGCCTTATTATTGTTTATTTGCCGGCATTATTCCTGCTTATTTTAGGCCTTATTTTCCGATTGTCGGATACACTAAGGAAAAACCGTTAGTTTTTGCAGAACCGTGAGGATTCAAGTCCCTCTATCCTCAGTGAATAGTATAGGGGCAAAAGTCACAAAATTTCTGGTTTGTAAGAGTTCGTTAGGAAAGAGTATCTGTTCCGGACAAGGAAAAGAAAAGTGGATCTCAATAAGCAACCTTTTTCTATTCAAAAGCTTGCTTATTGAGAAAAAGTCATATGTCGAAGTCATAGATACGGATAGTTGCTATGTTTTTGCTTGGCCGGGATAACAACATAACAAGGAAACTTGATTTTTGGCCACCGTAACCTAAAAGTGATATTGATTAGCTTATGATCCTGTTAGCAGACAATGCTTGATGAATAGCAAAAATAACAAAATATTTTACAAGCACCTTTTTTTTACAAACCATCATAAATATCACAAACATCGCTTGGAATAAAAGACCAAACAAGAATAAGGGAAAGCAAAATGGACTTCGCCTCATTATTCCCCGGTGTGATCCGTTGGTCTTGTAAAATAGCCAGCGCTATTATATTAGTAATGTAAACTCCAATCAAAGGCAAAAAGAAATCGTCAAGACCTCCTGCCAATAGCTGAAATATTCAGCTGACTTTCAAGCCTTAGCAAAGGAATGGCTGCCCTTAGAGCTGTAGAAGCAGAAGGCTTGAAGCGCAAGATGAAAAATGAATGAGTGTAAGCTTCGTGGCCTGACAATTAACAGTGCTGATTATACTTAAGGACTCGTCATCATAGCAGCGGGAGAGAGCAGGGCAACGACAGATTGGGGATCGCCATTGAGCCTTTTTGAACGTCCGAAAAGGGTAAGTTATTGATAGCTTTGTCTAAGATAGGCCATCTACGCTCGCCGCGCTCCCCACGGAGTATGGCTCGCGTCCAGACTTTCGGTTGGGAAACGGAGTAACTTTCAAAAGCTCCCCCAAAGGAGGGCCGGCCAAGCCGTATGTTTTTGAAAATGGGATTTTTCCTTAAGCTTTAAAGCCGACGCGGAAACCCATTAATTTTTAATAATGTAGTAGATAATGATAAATCGTATATAATAAATGTAATGTGTGTTAGAGCATGTATCATTTCGATTACGTATTGAATTGACCTTTCTACATAACTTAAGACAAGCCTAACCTTGTGTCATGATTAAATAGGAAAGGGCTCGATACAATGGGAAGAGCCGTATGAGGCCATCAGTTTCATGTACGGTTCGGAAGCCAGGCTTATGTAATAATGCTGAAGCCTAGGATAACTGCATAGTTTCAGTTCTATTTCGTTGCGCGAAGGCGCCCTATGATATTCGGTGAACCCGTTAAAATACGAAAACATAAGTTATGATGGAAGCAGGAATCTAATTAAACTATTACACTTGCGTAATATGGTTTTGGCGAATGCAGGACTCAAAAGCCCCAAAGTGGAAGAGCCAAAAATTATTTTGTCAAAGCCACATAAACCCAATATTATTTTGCTAAAACCATTAGACAGGAAAATGGTTTGGATTGAATTGACCAAGATTTGGCGTGATCGTGAAAAGGTCAAGGGGTTGATTCTCAATCTGATGAAGGGCGGATATACTGTAGCTATCGCGGGGTTCATAGTTTTTTTTTCTAGGAGTCTTTTTTGCAAAAGTAAAAATAGCAAAGTACAAAGGAATAAAAGATTCCCTAGAAATCTAAAAGTCAAATCCCATATGAATAGGAACAGAAATGCAATATTAAACAAAAAAAATGACACATTTCGCAGGAATAGAACATTCAGAATTCTAAATATGAACCCAATAAAACGTAACATTGTAATAAGAGAGATTCATAACGTATCAATCAATTCCGTTCAAGTGCGTCAGGGCAGTAAAGTTTTTTGAAATCCTGGACTGGGCAGTGCCGGCGAGAAGTGTGCTTTGGTCTAAATCCAAGCAACCCGGGAGAGTGGCTGAGTGGTTAAAAGCGACAGACTGTAAATCTGTTGGAAACCCTTCTTCGCAGGTTCAAATCCTGCCTCTCCTAATAAAGTATTTGAACCTTTTCTTTATTCTTAAATAGCTTTCTTGCATTTAATGGGTGTTGGGACAGACCCAAGCACTAGATAAGATTTGAATGCTTAAATAGCATTTTTCGAAAGGAGTTTAAGCGAGTTCGTCGCAAACCATTTATTCCCAATCAAGGGCGCCTTTCCTCCATTCGATGAGAAAACCAATAGTCAAAATCCAAACAAATAGCATCATAGACCAAAATCCATACTAACCTATCTTTTCTAAAAAAACTGCCCAAGGAAATAAAAAAGTTACTTCTAAATCGAAAATAATAAATAGAAAAAGGACCAAATAAAATCATATATCAAATCGACTTCTAGCATCACTAAAGAGATCGAACCCACGCTCGTAAGCTGACAATTTTTCTGGATCTGCCGTTTTTTTACCTGTAAATGTAAAAGAAACCATGATTAGGATAAAAGAAAGTAGCAAACTGAAGATAAAACAAATTGCAATAGGTGCAAACTCATCCATCGTTAAATACTTAAACAGAAAAGGATAAAAATCCACCACAGACGGCTCTAACGTACTACAAATGCTAGGCCATATATAGATTAGCTGCTGTATGCAAGCATCAGACGTTTGTTGGGTATCTCTTAATAAAGGCAGTAGCTGTTTGACTGTCTGCGGATAATAATTATCCCCCATTTCATGGTATTTACGAATGCATAAATTGGCTTTCCTTACAAATCCAGTAAAAGGTTCACCATAAGGGGAACCCTTGGATAAATAATCTCTTAGATTAGGTAATATTACCTGATGTAATTCATTTAAGGGTCTCGCCAAAGCTTCCCTTCCCGTGCTGTTATCGTTTTCAGTAAGGTATATAATATGATTAAGATGAGCGTCGAAAGAGTTCTTCAATGTCTGATATTCTCTCAAATTTCTAAGCAATGGATCCATATTTTCAATTTTTCTTTAAAATACTTAGGTATAGCAAAGACTTACTTAAGCTCTGCGGTCTGTTTCTGATGTTTATGGATATTCTTTGAATAATTTAAGAAATACAACAAATAATTTATATCAAATAGAAGAAAGAATTGATAATAATTTCTTAAAATTTATTAAGGATATCTGATCGTGTATCAAGAGGTAAATCTATTGAAAATATAGATGTTCCAGAAATGGTTAATAATGTAATCAAGAAAGACCATTTTTATTTGAGTCTATAGAAACAAATACAGTATCTACTCAAACTGAAAATATTCAATTAGATAATATTAATTGAATATATCCTTATTCAAAGCCAGTTCTCGTAACCTTTATTCAAAGCCAGTTCTTGTATCCTTATTTAAAGCCAGTTCTCGTAACCTTTATTCAAAGCCAGTTTTGACCAAAATATTCACCTTATCTTACAAAATTGATGTCAAATGACCTTTTTATTAAAAAAAAGAAATATGGCCAGATGGGTTTAGAGCGAATTTTTTTTTTACAACAAAGATTGCTATGGCGCAACCCGTTTGGATTGGCCGAATAGGTTCTTATTAATCGATTGTTATTATACAAGAATTCTTGTATCGCTCATGCAGATCTTCCATCTACCGGAAACCAAAGGATTCATTGCTTTTCCTTTTTTGTCGAACTTGTATAAACACAACCCTATTTGCACCTATCAGTTACGAACTTGCTATTGTTATGAAAGACAACCCCTAGGCTCAGTCACAGCAACGAGTACCGAACCGTCGTTCCCACGGCTACAGTACCAGGAGTTGCTGCTGAGCCAGCCCGTTCAAAACAGTACTTCTGTCTAGCAGAAACTATTAGCGACATCCCTAGAACAGTATTCGTATCGTGAACCAATGGCCACTTTTCCGGTCGAAGGAAATGCCTAATAAATAGTCAAATACTGCACTCTTTAGCTACTGTACTCCGGAAACAAAGTAAGGGAAAGCCCCGTACGTCAAGAGCTGCACTGCTATGAATCAAAGACTGTCTGCTCGCCGTTTCCGGCCAGTATTGCGGGTTCAATGGCTTTATACGAATTAGCTGTTTTTGACCCATCCGATCCCCAGAAATGGAAATTGTTAATACTGGCACTGTACCTTAAGTGGGAGATGGAATAGCCCGCATTCATGGTTCGAACAAAGTAATGGCTGGAGAATTGGTAGAATCTGAAGATGGTACAGTAGGCATCGCTTTGAATTTAGAATCTGATAATGTTGGCTAAGTACTGATGGGCGATGGTTCGACCATACAGGAAGGGGGTTCCGTAAAAGCAACGGGAAAAATTGCGCAAATACCAGTTAGTAATTCTTTCTTAGGCCTTTAAGCCAGTAAATGCTTTGGCCCAACCGATCGATGGAAAGGGTCAAATCCCAGCTTCTGAGTCTAGATCAATTGAGTCTCCCGCACCATATGGGAATTATTTCAAGACGTTCCGGTGGCGGAAAACGACCCGAATCTGCAGGAATTCGGGAAGGTTGAAGCAATGGCCAAACCTCCTTGAGGCTACAGCAATAACGTCATAAGCAATGACACTTAACTAAAGCACTTTATCCTCGCTTTCCACCTTTTATCTAGGGTTAGGAGGATCACGCGCCATAATGCCGGATCTCCATCTTTCTTTGTTGGTTGCTCTCCAGTCGCAGAATTATGAATAGTTTCACTAAAAATAAGTTTATTGGCTTGAAAAAAAAAATGAACCAATCCTTTAGCCTGGCAACCTGTACTATTTTTGCTGCCTCCAGCAACCTGTTGCAACTAACTTCATATTCAGGATGAAACAAGACAATTATGCCAGATAGTAAGGAATTACAAGTTTTCTGCACTAGAAAAAGCTAATAAATGGACTCGACCCATTATATATTTTTCCAGTAGTCATTTTAGGGACGTTTGCATGTACTGTGGGTCTTGCGGTTCCGGAACCATCAATGATTGGTGAACCAGCAAATCCTTTTGCGACTCCATTGGAAATATTACCCGAATGGTACTTTTTCCCTGTCTTTCAAATACTTCGTACAGTTCCCAATAAATTATTGGGGGTCCTCTTAATGGCGTCCGTACCGGCGGGCTCGTTGACCGTTCCTTTCATAGAAAATGTAAATAGGTTCCAAAATCCGTTTCGACGCCCTAAAATCTTAACCACGAAGGCACCCGCTTGCCCAAAATAAAATGAATTAGCCGGATTGCTGCTTTATGACACTTGCTAGACCTATAAAAAATGTTATGATCTCCAGACCTATAAAAAATATTATGATCGCAGAAAACAAACATAATCAATGCGATATAGCCAGTCTTTGCTATGGCATGCGATAAGCCATATTCGCGATCAGCTGCATTGTCTGGCCTGGCAAAGCAATATGCAGCGATGGCAAGCGATTGGCGCGTAGGCCTTTTAGATAGAAAGTAACGAAAACATGCAGAGACAGGAATCAGCCAAAGAGTGCGGGAGATTGATTGCAATACTTATCAGTCAAATAGTTAGAAAGTTGGCCTGCTATGATTTAACGGTGCTAACCAAGTGGAAGAGCCGTCACTCTTAGGATAAGAGTGACTCTGTGGGATAACAAGCTGATCAAAACATCTTAGGGAAGGTTTAGCACCTCGATGCTGAAAGCCATAATCAATGCGCTAATGCCTTTTAGTTAGCGTGCTATGATAATATATATTTATTAATCTGGTTGTTTTTTTTTACCATTATCTTTGTCCCTGCAATCATGATCATTAACCGGATTATGCGGTTTCTTTTGTTTGCATTTCTTATAGCTATTATTTGAATTAGTATCTTGGAGTGAATTGCAAGTTTGTTGCTTAAATTGGCTTTTATCTAAAGCTTTTATTTTTTCAGCAAATATTCTTTGGTGGTTAAAGTATTTTGTAAAGTTAAGAAAGATCCGTAACCATATTTCTTTTTCAATAATGCAAATGCAAAAACGGGCTCAATAAGAATCTGTTTTTCTGGAGTTCCAAAGGCTAGCATGACATCGTTATGTACGTAAAGACCTAGAGTGTGGAAACCTAGAAATAAGCTAGCCCAACTTAAATGGGATATTATTGCTTCTTTATGCTCCAACATTCTTGACAATACATTGTCTTTGTTTTGTTCCGGATCATAATCCCTAATGAAGAATATGGCCCCTACCATGATAAACCCAGCAATATATTGGTGATGGGTATAAAGTGGGTGGTAAAATCTTGTGCTATAAAAGCATAAGCAGGTAAGGCGAATCCAAACAGCAAACAAAGCACAACTATGATTCGTTTATAGGATTTGAACCCGGTTCGAAGCCATTCCTTTGACACCTTAAACTGGCAAATTCTACCGTGGAATACGCAATCACGAAGGGTAGGATAAAGCTAAACATCCCTTTGATAGCTAGGTCGCGGGTCTGCTGCCTAACGGCCTCTAGTCTTCGCTTATCCACAAAATACCGTACAGGAAAGGTTGTTATGCGGGTAGGGAAGAAAAGCAAGGAACGGACGACTTGGGGGACAAAGTAAAGATAAAGGGATTGGATGATTTTTCTCTGAAATTTTTATTCATACCCACATGCCGGATAGTAACAATTTTAGGGAATTTATCTTATCCTTAAACTTATTAACCGATCTTTTAAATGGGCGTAGGTTTGCTTGCATAGGACTAGCGGGTATGTCTAACTCTGATCAATTTATACTTTCTTTCGAAGATTCTGTTATTAAAATAGCAGTTTCTATGCTTAAAGCTTATTCGAATCCCAGTCTTCCTCCAGCTCTAAACGCTCTTTACATACTCTGTCATAATGAAGAAAAGGAAAAAAAGAAAGAAGGTCTATTAAATAGAATAGTAATGGAGACTATATGGGACTTAAGTCCCGATTCTAATGAAAGTCAATAAATTCTAGGGAACATTCGATGCTTTCTGGGATTAGGAAAAACTTTCATTTATCGGTAAGAGCCCCAGTTTTTTAGATAAATAAAGTAAATTATCTAAAGCTAAAACGACGAAATAACTATCTATGATCAAAAATGAATGCCCAGTCGGGGCTGTATGATTTGAAATAGGTTAAATGCTATTATTACGATTACTATCATGGCTAGATGACTTTTTGTGCTTAAGTAGCCCATGTTTTCTGTACTCGATTAGCATTCGGTAGATCATCCAACTCTAAGCAATATAAGTTATTGGTGGGGATTTGGTTCGTTAGCTGGTTTTTGTTTGGTCATTTAAGTCATTAGTGGTGTTTTTTTAGCTATGCATTATACACCTCATGTTGATTTAGCTTTCAACAGCGTAGAACAAACTGCCAAACTTTTTATTCTTCTTTCTTGCTTAACACGACGCTTAAACCGTTTTTGACATGATCGGCTTGGTGATTAAACCAAACCGATTTAAGGGTCATTTAATAAGAATTTATTGTATCACTTATAGGTTAATTTAAACGAATCTTCCGTGTTGCACTAAGTTACTCACGGAAGTATGCATACATTCTGAAAACGTTTCGAGGTAAACACCCATCCAAATAGGTAGAGTCAGAAATCCGGCGTTGAAACTGTAAGCTTAGTTCAATGGGACGAAATGAAAACATTCTCCTTGCTTACCTTAAATACGTAACCTAATAAAATGCTCTCCAAACCGGGCCAGATAGTTTCCTTTCACTCGGCTCACTCACCTAAACTCCCGTCGCCATGAGTTTAGATACCCGAACCGCAATTAAATGGATTTCAGCTCTTCGTATGAAGGTCTCTATACAGTAAAAGTAGAGAAGTGGCTTTTGCTTTGAACTGGTTAGATTTCGTAAAACATCCGATTGTTGTTCTATTTATTGCTTTCATCCATTTGGATTTGGAGTCAATGCGATGATATCATTTAAGTGTGCAACGCCCATTCATGATGATTCATCGATGTCTATTGATTTAGGCTCTTTCTCCGTTACCCTACACAAATGGAACTTACACAGATCAAAGCCTTTGGTCCCCGACCCTAATAGCAAATCACCGTAAAAATACCTAAATTACCTGCCCTTTCATAACTAGACCTTTAGAATTGCATATAGCGTACTTGCTTATAGGAGACATCAAAAGTATGCTTTATCTAGCTTGCGTACAGAATGACGTATAGAAATTATGAAAAAATTTCGTAGCTTACCATACAATTTCAAATAAGCCCCTATGGTCTATACGGAAATGAGGCCTCTGTACTCCTTAAGAACACTGTTTTGAAAAGGTTTGGTTTTGAGAATGCGGCTCTATCCTTTAACGGAGGCTAAGCGGCCCTTAAGTTTTATATAATCAATAAAGGCTTTGCTGTATTTCATTTAGCCGTCACCTCAGTTATTGACGAGATGTTTGGTTTTGGTTGGGTTTAAAAAGATACTATGAGTCCTCTGTTCTAAATTTCCGAATCTACGGTTATCTAGTTTGCCGGTGCTACCAAAAACTCCAATGCTTACGTTATTGACGTAAGATCTTGAACTCAAATGAGTCATATTAAAGAAACCAGTTGTGCTTCCAGCATTGACTTCATATCGAAGTTGAGAACTCATTATGCCCTGCCATAAATGCGTGAAGTCTATATCATGGTAAAGATAACGCTGTGATATAACCAATTGCTTAACTATTGGACCAGACCAGGCGCGTTTAAGTCATTGCCTTATTTAAGTTTGCCTTCGTGAGTTAACCACTCGACTGTTTCTTGGAGACACGGTTAGAGAGGAAATGGTTAGCAGCCCTGTCCTTTTTTTTTGCAACAAGCTATGTTTCCCATTGAGGTAAGTTGCTTTCGTTTCATCGCGAGCACCTACAACGTAGTAATTAAATCGTTTAATCATATATTTATTGGGCAGTATAACGGCCACCTCTCCACAAACAAAGGGTAAAAACATAAATTCTTCTCTCCTATTCAAATCGGAAAATTTATGTAAATATTTAGATCTTAGACCCCCAAAAACTACACAATTATATAGCCAAAGGGAATAGGCTGCGCCTAAAACCATTCCAAGTGCTGCCAATGTAGCCACAAAGCTATTTTTCTAAAAAGCTCCCAATGGAATAAGAAATTCGCCAATGAAGCTGCTAGTACCAAGTAGGCTCATATTGGCTAAAGTAAAAAATGATGGGATGATAGAAAGATTGAGCATAGTACTTACTAAACCTCCGTAATATCTGACAAGTCAAGTCTTATATCGATCATATAGAGCACCAACACATAAAAAAAGAGCTAAAAAGACCAATCCATGACTCGGCATAAGTAAAATGCTACCTTCAATTCCCTGTACGTTTAATAGAGTGAAATACTCTCCTTAAATCAATCAAGGTCATTCGATTCCTCCCCAAACCGTACAGAATCGTTGCCCATCATACGGCTTTTTAACCCCATTTCATTTATCAGCTGATGTGTTTTGCCTTTAATTGCTGTTAGTATCTAGAATTAGTTGCCAGGCAGATAATATTTTATATGCATGTAAAGTTACTTGTTTTGCACTTATAGTTAGCATGTATTCGTTTTAATCTGTCGCAGTCCCTGGGAACGCATGACAGGGCTTTTAGCTTTCCTCCATCTTTGCCTTTCCAGCCCATTATGCATTAGCATTATTTAACAGCCGCAATGTGTTGATGATACATTGGTATATTGATAATATGTAATTTCTGTAAGGCTTGCTAAGATCATGATCTTTAGTCCTACCGAATAAAGATCCTGATTGTCTTTTTTCACCCAAATCTGGCCACATATATTTACGTGATATTTACAATATATGGAACAATAGAGAGGCAATCTGAAATACATTTCTGGCGTATCTTTACCATTATGACAGATCTTAAAGGCTTGCTTACCAGATTCTATTGATTTGCGCATTAATTTATCTCCTAGGCAAAATCATTCGACTCAGGAGATGGCTGAGTCTAAATTCATATAAAGCTAGACAAAAAAGAAGTTTCTAGTCTATGTTTCAAAATAAAAATTTCCTGACTTCTTTTCTCAGAAAATGTAAGGTCAGCGATTAGGCTTTTTCTCTTTGCACGCATATGTGAATTTTCTACTTCAGATGAAACCTAAAAAATAATTCATATGCAGCCGCATCATATACTGGAAAGCATTGTCTTAAACAATAGACTAGCTAAACTTACTATCTTTTGGTGTAAGATTAGGTGCTTGTAACCATATGTTTTGGTTCAGTAAGTTACAAGCCCATGTCATGTTAAGAGTAAATGGTTCCACAGACAACATCACTATTATGAAGGCCAGAAACTTAAATATTCACACTAATATTGTATTGAGCCCATTCTGTATGATGGCAAACAAAAAATTTGTACATAGGGGTATGGAGTAATATCCGCAAGGATCATACGGATATATGGGCCCCTTTCCTTCCACTGAATGTTCCAGCGCTTTCCGTCTACATGGCTCCTTAATGAAAGTTAGGCAGGTACTATGGGCTTCTGATTTCCAGCCATACGCCCTTCGCGAAGCGAATGAAGACTGATAGTGTTTGAAACGTCATACATAAGGTATCCTTTTAAATTTAGGCAAAGCAATCAAAGGTTGATAAAAAAAAACACATAGCCTTTGAAATACTAACGCACAATAAAGTTAGACCGTTTGCTTGCTTGCATGCAGGTCGGCAGCCAAAATAATTACTTTATTTGCAAGGGTTCGCAGTTTAGCCAGATCTCGCCTTTGTCACCTATAGGCTGTGACGTCTAGAGTCGTTGTTCATACATTTTCTTTGTCTTCGATAAAATGAGTCCTTTACTCTCCCACTCGTTATGGCCTTAGCACCTAGTCTCGATGGCTGATGGGAAATATAGTGGTTTATATGTTCTTGTTTTCTTGCGTATACCGGACACGTGTTTTGGAAAGTATTGTTTTGGAAGTGACTTTAATTTGCCTGTCTAGGCTCAACTCGCTTAACGTTGGCGGACTTGCTTGATTTGATTAAACAATCTGAAAAGATGTCGGGGATATTAAGAAATGTCTTAAAGCATGTTATAAGACTCAAATCTAAGTATGGGCAACGCCATGCATCTTTATGAGGCTTCCATCAATTCAGCGAAGGTAAAAAGTGAACTGAGAAAACCGTCTCTTTTCCGAGCTTCAGTAAATGAACAATCATCTGGTTGCTTAGTGAGCCACGTGCTTTACGCTTTTTTTCTTCGCAGACAAAGCAGCTTAAAATGAACCCATATCGCTAACATCTTTGTTCATTTTGCTTTAATTTTCGATTCTCATTGCGTAAAACCAACTAATAAAGTGTTACACATATTCGCTTATAAAACTAGCAAAGTCTCCTTAGCTGATCTTTCATCTTTAATAGCAAAACAATAAAGTCAAACAAGCTGGCCCCGCATCCTATGCAAATACTTCATTGCCAGATTATATCAAGCTGCTTTTACAACATGCTATGTTCTCTATTTTATTGTTAGAAGGTTGATAAGTTGCACGCTCGGAACACAAAAATTAATTGAATATGTTCATAATTATAGGTAACTATTAGGCCGCCCGACTAAACATACCAATAGTCACGAAATTCATATAAGCTACCGAGGAGTAGGCAATAATCTTTTTTAGATCGATTTGTCTTATGGTAGTTAAGGACGTATATATGACTGCAATCATGCTTAAGGTATAAAGGAAAGGAGTGAAATAAAGCGTCGCTTCAGGAAACATGGGTATGGAGAATCTTAATAAACCATAGGTTCCCAATTTTAAAAGAATTCCTGCCAAGATTACAGATCCAGCTGTAAGTGCCTCTACATAAGCCTCAAATAACCAAATATGAACTGGTACCACAGGCACTTTTATAGCAAAAGAGACGAAAAGGGCAAGCCGTAACAAAATTTAACATCATTCACTAAATCCTGTAGTTAATAATACATGTGAATCAGTAGTTCCTGCCTGGAAAAAAATCAATAAAATAGCTAGAAACATAAAGACGGATCCAAATAGAGTATATAAAAAAAACTAATATACCGCTCATATCTTTCTTTATCTAAAACCCCATACTCCTATAATAATGGGAGAGTCAAAAATAGGCCCCTTATTTTACTTTAGGAAATAGGCCAAAAAAAGGCTCCGATAAGTACCCAATCCCTGCTCAAAGAACCATACGTGATACTTTCGCATCATATGGCTCCGTTTTAAGATAGCAAATGACCCGGCTCTTGTTAATTGCCCGTGATAACCGCTCTTGGTCTTGAAATTGAATCCATTGTCATGATTCTATTTTTTTCCGTTTTTAGGCTCACCCTAGCAAGCATTTCTCAGGCCTTTTATCTAAACCTAAAATAGAATGGGTTAATGAGTACATCATATTATATCATATATGTGTTTTCTTGTTTTGCTTGTAAGCTTTTTTTGGATATCTGGCCAGAAACCAATCAATTTTAGATGCATGGGTTTTCTGTCCGCCTGCCGGCAAGTTAGATCATAAACCTTGCCTAATTTTCCCTTAAAAGGGAAGCCCTTTTACTGTTTTGCTAGCCATATACATGAAGCTTTTACGAATTTTGTTCATCATGTTGTAAAAGACAAAGGTTCATAGGAAAGTAATTTTGTTTTCTGAAATTAATATATTAAAGCGCGGTTGATGTGAATTGCTCGAATTTGAGCCTTTCGCTTTTCTGTGCTAGGGTGAACCCTTTTTCTATCCATCATTCATAGGTCCTTAGAGCAGTTAATAATTAAACTAGGAAACCCTTGCCATAAAAGACCAGCCGGCCAAACGGGCTAAAAGTGGCAAATTATTGGACCCTGACAATCGATAATCATCCAAACTTCATAACATAACACAAGCCGTTGCAATATTTGCAACGGGCCTCTTAAAA
Source organism: Lygodium microphyllum (assembly GCF_053477565.2). NCBI lineage: Eukaryota > Viridiplantae > Streptophyta > Polypodiopsida > Schizaeales > Lygodiaceae > Lygodium > Lygodium microphyllum. The sequence continues at coordinate 27,497 of NW_028229632.1, read as the reverse complement.
TGCCTTAGCTGTCGACACGACATAGGCTAGTTTGGTAGGCTGGACAGACTTTCGTATTCTCATTGAAATAAAGTTTTCCTTTTCTCTAGCTTGAAAATGTTTTGTCAACAGGCAGGCTCTTTAGCTCTAATACCTCTGCCGAAAATTCCTAGTTACAGACGCGGCTGCTTCATTTGCCACTAGAAAGGTTGCCGTATCTGGAATTTCAAGGAAGCGCCTATCCAGACAAGTATACAATCTTTTGCTGCTTTCAAAGGAGAAAAAAAATGACCTTATAAACCCATTCTCTTATCTTGTTCCATTTTAAAGCTCCCTTAATCAAGTAAACACCATGTGCCTTGTCAGCCCGTTATCTGCTTCTGAGCAGATAACCTAAACAAACGCTGTGGCAGCAATGTTGTAATTATTGAAGCTCGCAATGCGTTTGCATGGCTTTTGCTACACTTAAGAGATTTTGGTTAAAAATTTACCTGCTCAACCTTTGCAAGTAAATGGAAACTCCTATGCTATAAACCCTCTATGTAACCAAGGGACCTTTCCTCTACAGTTAAGTGATTACATTTGTACCCTATAGAAAGTAAAGTAAATCTAATGGAAGGTGCTCACCCCTTGACCCGCTGGTATCTGCTGGTTTATTTTGAAAGGATTCTATGGGTTTTTAGCAATATAAGTAAAGTCAACGAGACTAATTTCTAAACCTGTAGTCAAACTCATTGAATGTTGATCCACATGATCGCATATATTTTGCCCGTATATGCGGTCCATTTTAGGCTTTATTTATATCGTTAGCATATCCTTTTTTTTTATCATCATGATAGAGGATAATTTGATATTATGTTCCCGATTGGAAATTAGGAAAGTAGCTTTGGAAATACAATAGAAACTGCTTCCTATATGATGTGAGCTTTCTTATAATCTAATCTAAATTAAATAGGCCAACTTATTATTAAAAAAATCCTATCTATGTAAAAAAACAAGCAGTGCTTCCGCAATCGAGATTACTGTGAAATCTTGTCCTTTCATTCCATTATGTTCTTCTCTTTTTGTCTCTACTTTTTATGCTGGTCGTTTTGCTTTTTGAACTTTTTAGATCTTAGAACCGCTATGACCGGTTCACATCTAATTTCAGAAGCCAAGAGTAATCTTTTATAACGAGTAGTATTGAATGCTTTAATTCTTTTATGGCAACTTTTGTTATGGCCGGGTCGCCAAAAGCAACCCGTTAAGTCTTCTTTCGAGATCAGGACAAATATCTCTGTTGACTCCACAAATAGCCGACGAGTTTACGTCCATCCCCAGGCATCAGATACAATCCGTCACCCTTGTAGCCGTCATCTGCAATTCGCGCAAGTGTGCCCGCACCCTATATATAATCGTTGCTTTTTCGTGACGAAAGTTCCCTGCCTGAAAGCACCCTTTTCCGCATGTCCATACGATATTTAAGTAGGCAAATCGGGATCTCAGAGTACCCATTCGACAAAGAACTTCCCGCCAATTGCAAATAGGTCATCTGACAGATTCGGCAATCAATACTGTGCCTACACACAAGACTACCCTTTACTAAAAGCTTTGCGGGGATAATTCGAATCCAACCGCTTAAAAGAGTTTACTGCATAAAGCTCCTGTCCGCAGGGGGCTTTATCCCGACGAATATCAGAGGCTCGGCTCCACACGACATAGAGATTAACACGCTTTCAAAAAAAACGTGAAAAAGTAAGATATCCAACATACGAAATACAGCAATCATAAAAAATTCACCAATTAAAAGTGCTATTACATACTCCTTTCCGAAACTCTCAATACTAAACCAACCTACTAAAATGCAAATGAGAATTAAAAACGTAGTCAAGACTACCAAAAACAAAAAAATACCATCCATACCTATAACAAGGCTTATGTCTGAGTAGGGAAGCCATCAAATGATTTCCACAAATTAAAATTTGGCTGTGGAATTATCAAATCATATCCAAAAGACTGAAAAATACAGAAAAGTCATCAAAAAAGCACACGAACCAATAATTCATATCCGTCGTATTTCAGAATCAGGAAAGACCAGAAAGATAATGCTTCCTAGCAAAGGACACAAAATAAGACCACTAAGATGGAATTCCGCTAGTAACGTCATTTCAGTTATCCATTCAATCCTTCCCCCATCTCTCTATCTTCCATATGCATGAAATTCAATGAGAAGAATAAAAACCGGCACCCATTATGTATTCTCGGCTAGCTATTGAATCTATACAGCAGTGCATTCTGACAATAGCCAGAGCTTTAAATTGGCTATTCGTAAAGGTTGATGATGATTTCTTAGTAAGTTATTAGCTTTTACTAACAACCGTAAGCGGAACGGCCACTGGCAAGGCGAATCATCTTACATTCCGGATACCAAAGATTGTTATTATACAAGAATTCTTGTATCGCTCATGCAGATCTTCCATCTACCGGAAACCAAAGGATTCATTGCAGGAGAGTAAAGTATGGCTGAAAATAGAAGGAATTGACGAGAAGCTAACGCTTTAGGTAAGTACGATAGTCATTACAACTGTTTTTATTGGTTTTTTAGTGGCTTTTCTCCTTATTGGTTTTTGATATAGTCTCCTGAACTAGTGCTTTCCTCGGAACCAATGCATTTAAAAAACGATGTATTTACTTTCAAATAAGATTGACTATATGAAAGACATATTTGATATGATTTTATCATTGCCAGAACCTATGCATTTACCATAGATAATATATTTACTGAAACCAGAACCCATGCATTTATCAAAAACATAGCCAATGCATTTACCGAAACCATAACCAATGTATTTGTCCCATTTAACTCTTATAAACAGTTTAATTAGAAACATCTTTTTTTATTAAGAAAGAAATATGGTACAATGCATTTACCGAAACCATAACCAATGCATTGGATCTTCTTCTTTTTCTTTAAAAACAAATGTCCTTTGGTTCTTTCTTATCCCTTTTTCACATTGTTATACATATCCATCAACAGCTTATTAGTAAGTATTATGAGATAGAGAAACAGTCCATCAACACGTTGAACATTATGAAACAGTCCATTAACTTATTTATTGGTAAGATATAGAAACAGTCCATCAACATATAGACCATCATAGCCAGGATCAATTTCAATTTTTTTTGATTTTTCGATGAAGAGGTTTAGTTTGTCGAAATAGAATCTTTGCCTGGGGAGGTTAGCTTACTCCCCGTGCTTACAAAATGGAAAATTGAATAAATTTCGAAAAAGTCAAAAAAACCGCAACTAATAACATCACGATTCCAAAAATATAAACTTAAGACAGATCTAAAATAAATCCGAAATCTTACCATAAATGACAAACCCCATTACTCATATAATAAGACAAAGCTAAAAAAATGAAATTTACTAGGCCTAAGATAAACCAATGGAAATGCTTTCCAACGAAGAAGGCACATTAATAATAACTTTCAAAAATAAGGCTAAAATGACCAACTTTCAAAAAAAAAATACCAATTAACAATGCAGCAGCCAAAAAAGTTCCAAAGATTCTATGAAGGATAAATAAGATCGAAGTAAGCTATGGCTTATAAATAATAATATGGGGTGATAAAGGTCGATCGATTTACATCCTATTGGCTTTGGTTCAAAAGGCTAAAACGCTTTAGCACTTAAAAAAGGAACTTGCGTCGGCTTTGCCGGCACAAAGTATGTGCTCAACATTCATGAAAATTGCTCTGTCCATCGGAAACCAGCCAGATTACATTTTCGATTCCTGCATACGAATTCCTAAATAAATTCATTATCTACCTTATGCCAAAAAAAAATCAAACAAAAAAAAACAGATAGCGTCTCGAAAATAAAGCAAATACGAAATTTCTATGATAACGCAAATAATTGCATAGTTGCTCTGGCTCTCAGACAGAAAGCAGCCAAGGTTAATACAATAGATTATTTTAATTAATAATGCTAACATTCCTTATCCATTTGATCGAAATAAATAAAAATCCTCATGTCTGCGTGTTTGTTTGGGCATAAAATGAATTTGTTAGCCATAGGCATCGATAGTTTAGTTAGTTGAGCTCCAACGATCCCAATGAATGCCACGGGCATTGATAATTAGTTGAGTCCCAAAAGACGAAACAATAGCCTGTATCATGGTGCAGTCTTTTGAGGAGGAAATGAATCTATCCTTACATCCTAACTACCGTTGAACAAAATAAAAACCTCTATTCAATTAGCTCAAATAATGAAGGCAATTAGCCCAGTCAATAAAGTGCCTCGTTTACGTGGTTCGAATCTGTCATTGCCCAAAATCCAAAGACACCTTAGTTTCTATTGATTTCAAATAAAATGATCAATTACCATGCTTAACCTTTTCGGTCAAAAGGGCCAAACCAAAAAGAAGGAAGGAATTAGTCAAGCCCCCATCCCTGCTCCAGGTACAACCCATTCGTTATTCGGTGAATTTATTTAAAATACAAATAATGTCAAAAAGGCCATCATCAAAGCAAACAAGGCAATCGCTTCTGTCAAGACAAAACCTGGAATCACATAACCGAATAGTTATTTAGCTAATGAAAGATTTCACACCACAGAAGTTATCAAGAAACCAAATGCGTTTCCAATACCAACTGCTGCTCCCGCCAAGGCCGTGGTAGCTGCTCCTGCTCCAATTAATTTTGCACCTTCTAACGTCATTAACTATTTGATATCGGCTAAAGCTGCGATACTATAATAAAATTGGTGCACCAGCCAGTTGATTTGCCTAAACCTACCTTCAAACGAAAACTATACTAAATACAATATTTTATGCCATAGCTAAATAGTAAGCACACATTCGTAATTTTCGGACCTAATAAAAACTGTTTGTTATTAAACACCATTTTTTTTTGGGGCGCCCACTTTACGAAGTGGGCAATGCCGTTGCAATTACGACCAGTAAACAAACTTAGTTGACACACATAGCCTATGCGCCGCTAATCTCGCCGCTTCTCAAGCATTTGACAAAGGCACACCATCTATCTCAAATGAAATCTATCCCGTCGCCACACGAGCCATCCAACTTATGGGATTCCCTTTTCCTTTGCCCATTCTCACTTCTGTAAGTTTACGAATAATCAAAATATCTGCAAAAATCCTTACCCGTATTTAACCATTTCTTTAAAAATGTCTGCTTATAACGCGACGTGCTGCTTCAATGGTTTAATATAAAATACGACCTAGCAAACAACTTTTAATACCACATTTTCCATAACTAAGTCATGTACCGTTCGTTCTGCAACCTTTACGTCTGCCCTTTCAACATTTCCGAAACTTTGTACGTAAAGAATATAGCGTCCAAATAAAATTACTGCCTTTGGAATATCGAAACCGAATGTGGAAGCCACACCTTTACGCCTGAGATCCCATAACAAATAAATGCCTCTGCCCTCACATAATCGATATAATCGGAAAATACATGTAGGGAGGTCGAACCATATCTGGTGTATTCAGTTTAAGCAATTTCTGCACCATTTAATCAACCCGAACAACAAATGCGGATTCCTCTTACATACCCGCAATTTCCAATCTGTTGGAATATGGATGCACGAATTTACACAGATAATTTTCTTCTTTCCAGTCCCCAAGCTATTTCCTAAGCAATTAAGAAAGCGCTTTAATAAGGAAAATCAACTCTTACCGGCTTAATCGAAGTATTGATGTTTGTTTCATCAAGTGAAAAGGATTACACTTCGGACCACCGAGATCTAATCCTTTTCCGGCAACGATGACTGCATATCTTCTTAGTCCCCTTAAATCAAGCATTCGCTACATACAAGCGTCAACGGACATCTCCTTTTAAAAAAGAGTAACTACTGCATAAATCCTTTTCTACAGGTTTCGTACGTTCACATTAGGTATCTTTATTACAATAGTATCGACAGCAGAGATTTTTAGCTTTCTCACATAAGACATTAGCTATATACAGGCATCGTTTCCTTCCTTCGGATTAGTTCTGTTTCTTGTCCACTGTACCGGAAAATCGGGTAACATCTTTGCCACGGAAGAAGAGAGGAGAGAAAAGTAAAAGATTGTCGTCGATTATGTTAACCATAGTAGGATCAAAATGAATTTAGTTCTTCGCATGGAGATAATATTGCGCAACCAAAGGCATGAAAGGTGCGGTTGTCAAAGGGTTTCCGGAGGCCTTATCGACGTATCCGCTAGCTAATTTTTTTATTCTCTGTACAGTTCCCCGGCCAATAGGATAGAGTCAATCGTTTACCTGCGCTTAACGATAGAGGGCTTAAGATTTTTATATGATTAGCTGAATGATGATAAAATGTAGATCTCAGAGAAACAAATCTATGTCTCTTAAACGCTATCCGACCTATGTAAATGAATGATGCAGGCTAAATAAGTGCTCTCCAAGCCGAACATGCGAGTCACCCATCATACGGCTTTTTTACTTGCGCTTGACAGATCTTTTTCGAACATTACATTGTCCTTTCTTTTCCGAGTCGTGAAATAGGTTCTTTTCATTGTTCCTTTTTAGAATTGACCTATTTTCGTAAGAAGAGGGCTTAAGGGGCTCAGCTAGGATAATCTGATTTAAGCCTCCCTTAACACAAGAAATTTTGAATAAGAGAAACTTCTCAAATTCCAATCAAATCCGCCTGAAAAAAAAGAGGTTACGAACGAAGTTAGTAGGCTCCAAAAGCATACTTAATTCCCAACCACTTAATCAGAAGAGAAAATAGTTAGTTAGTGTTAAATGGAATGGGGACAGTCCTAAATCGCTTTTATTCTGTATAATAAAAGGCCTTTTGCTTGCTTTCGGCTTGCCCCATTTTTTTGCCTTTAAAAGCGAATCAAAACCACTAAGTCACTTTACTGCTTTATCTTAAGGCTATCTCTTCATTTCAGCGAGAGCGCTTGTTCATTATGTAAGCAATAAGGCGCATTTTGGCATTTCTGCCCCATCAAATTATTTTCTTTCAATTTTCAACTGCCCTTAGCTTTCAAAGCATAACAAGTACATAGGCCCCTTTTTTTTTACTTAACATTCACTAAGTGCTTTCTTACTTCTAAGTCCTTAGGGGGTCAGCAAATGATATGGGCCCTCTGATTTCTCTCCAGGGCTTTCCCTTTCAAAGATCTCACCGTTGTTTCCTATATGGCTTGTCTATTGCTTAATCAAATGCCCTGCGTTGGGATGTCATTTAGTCTTTTGTTCCCAATAATATAGGTAGTTCCTCCTATTTTTCCCTTCCATTTCTGTGCTATGAGTAAATTAAGGTAAAGTCATTTAGCCTAACCATTCGAAACCTCAGGTAGGCATAGGGTAAGGCAGCATGCGTTCGTGCCCCAGAACTTCGTACTAATGATTAGCTGTCGTCGCTGGTTCTAAGAAAGACTTTGATTTGTGAGCCCTTGCTCTTATCTCCGTGTCAAAAGCAGGCTCGCTTCAGGCTTTGGGCTTATCCTTCAAAGCCTGTAGACTCTTTGGTCCAGAAAATGGTCTTTTTTTGTCCTGCCAACGCCTAAAGTCCTTTAAAGTCATTTTTTATTATTACACATGCCTTGGTCCTTGCCTCCGTTACCGAGCAAAGGTAAGTGCAAAGCCTCTATACAATAGCTTATACAATACGTTTATATAAAAACCAAACCGGTCGCCCTTTCAATTGGCATCATCGACAGTATCATCAACCAAAAAGTAATGATGGACATCATTAAACCAGAAAAAAGAATACATGAATGAATGTCCTTTCAGGAAAATAATAAATAATACACCTACCAAGACGAGATTCAATCCCACGATTCCTCTCTTTAGTCCCATTCCCTTTTAACCTAGTCTTCTCTTACCCTACTTTAGTTCTATTCGTTGTTTTCCTAGAGAAAATCCTGGAAAGAATGACACAAAAAAACCTTTTAAGATCAACATTTTAATATAACAATTCTCTATAATAATAAATAGAGTCGACCATCACTTTCCGGCACTACAATATAAGTCATAAAATAACTTAACTTTTATCTACTGGCGTAAGCCGAATGAAGTGCTCTCCAAACCGTATGAGATGGTCGCCTATCATACGGCTCTTTCACTCAAGTTGCCTATATCATGATGGGTCGAAGGAAAGGAAACACAAACACTTGCTTTCCTTGCACCTGCTTCTCTTTAGTGATCGAACGACAATGTGGCTTGATTTTAATAATTTTCATTTTTATCAATGTGGGAAAGAGCCTTTTCTTTATCCTTTAGAGATGTTTTGCCCATTTCGTTTCCATCTCATTTAATTGCCCTTTGTATTACTTTTAGTTTTAGGTTATCATTTGAACTCGTTATTGCGTGCTTTTTGATTATAGCTTTACTAAAAGTCTTCCTAGCCATAGAAATTAGGCCTGCGAATCAAGTGCTTCACCTCGTAAACTCTTATTTCACGCTATTTGCATGCAAAACGTATTTGAAAACCCACTCAATACTTCATCGTAAGTCAAATAACAATGCTGCGGCAGATGGATAAGGAATTGAGCCGTGGCTCTTGGTTCTGAACATACCCCTCATTTACCGTAAGCTTCGCAAAAGGCATGCAATGTGTCCTGCTATTTGGTAAACAGAAAAGTCTCTTAGACAGGCCTGCTAAATGAAACAAAATTATCCAACACCGCAGCTATCACAATAAGATACTAAACGCTGCCGTTTCCCAAACAAATCAGCTGAGGTTTAGCTGATAATTATAACATTTCTATATTAGTCAAACGGATTCCAAATGGCAAAGGAGACTTAGATGAAAGCGAAATGAAGACAGGCAACTTCCTATAGAACAATTAGAGCTGTTAACTGTTTAAAAAAGGCATCACGATCGGACAGCTTGACTGATTTACAGATCAAAGTCTCTCAACAAATCACCGGACTAAAAAAACAAAATTAATTAGCATGTCTCGAACTCCATCCAAAGATCGATCCGATCTTTCTATACTGCTTAAGTGTACAATGTCCCTGTCGAATAGGTACATTAATTTAGGTTCCTTTCCTCTCACCGCTAATCTTGTAACTAAGATTAAAATCGGTAAACGGGTACTACAACCCGTCGGTCTCATGTCTTAGCCCGCAGGTTAGATGCGTGGTTCACTGGTTTCATTAAATGCTCTCATTCTTTATCGAAGCTTTCAAACGCGCAAAGCCGCAGGGCAAACGAAGGGCTCTGACCTTTTATGTCTAAATACATCCGCCAACGATCTACGCATGTACCAAAAGGCTGTAATGTTGGTGAAAAATTAAGTCCGGTTGCCCTGTAGCACTTTGCGTTCATGATATCTATATTTCATTGCGCTTTGGAGACACGGTCGGTTGAAGCACTCTTAAGAATCAATTAGCTTCAGTGTCTTTTATGATATGCTCTGGTTCCTTTTTTTGGCCTTTTTGGGTGCTTTCCGTTGCTTGCGGTGGCCTTTAAAGAAATTGTGTTTGTTTCGTTGCGGACATCTGTAATGTTTTGATTGACATGCTAAGGCAAGTCATTTAATAGCTTTACAGTCGCCCTCACTAAACCGACTTGAATCTGAATGATAGTTCGGATTAAGTCTGACCGAAATCGGATTTGCCTTTTGTGCCATATTTTATTATTAGCGTTTTGATTTTGATTATTTTTGAGGTTTTTCATATAGAAGCAAACTCTTTTTCATGCCATTTTTTATCTTTCAAGGTTTGTGCTACGCGTTCTTGTACCCTTTGTTCTAAGTCTTCTTCGTTCTTTTGCTCTAAAGCCTTAAGTTTTTCTTTAAGTTTCTTACGTTTGGAACGTTCTATTCGTAGTTCTTCTTTAAGCTCATGTAGGTTCCGCTCTAAGGCACTAATTAATGACAAATGTTTGTCAGATTGTAATAAAGGCTCTAATAGATTAGACAATGGCAATTCAAGAATTGAATTGTCGGTTCCATTGATTGGCTTATCAGTTTCATTGACTTTTGAGTCTACAATCTTTTTTGGTAAGATATCTATCCATAAACCATTTTCCTCAAATATAGGTTCTCTCTTAAAAGAAGGATCAATTCCTAAATTCAACATTATTTTTTTGTTTGTGACCAAATAAGCAGGCATCAATAAAAAGGCTTTTTCATACAAATCATGCCATAAACTAATTTCTACGCTTTCTCACTACTGTTTTAAAACTACATTTAGTGGGCTTTCCCCAAGGCGACACCGAAGGTCTACCTCCTTTCATACGTCCCTCGCCTCCTCCATATAGATAATCAACCAGATTCATAGCAACACCTCGAACGATAAGACGTCTGCCTAACCACCGGCGTTACCCCGCTTTAGCAAGCTTACATATACTGTGATTAGAATTGGATACTATACCAAGAGTGGCTCGACACCAAGAATCTGTAGCTTTGTGAACACCTAAAAATGGCCGCACAATACATTATGTGCTCTCCTTCTCAATTATTTTGGCTTTGATTCCCGCGGCTCAAGTCGATTTTGCACCTTAACCTGGATTCTGTTCAATACTATGTACCCATGAACCTTTAGCCATATGAGCTAATAGTGTGCAATTTCCCATTATTCATAAATATGAGTCAAGTACGTATTTATTGTCACTATAAGAATTTACCCAGTCTACTTCAAGGCGCAGCCGAGAACCATTTAGATGGCGGAGCAACCATTTTGGGCCTTCACGAGCTGTGTCGGGCAAGGTAAAAAGATTAGATTCACTACAATTTATTATCATCCTGCCCGGTTCTAATCACTAACTAGCCAATATATGAGTGTTAGCCTAAGCTGCATTATTACTGATAAAGCTTGGCTTCCGAACCGTACATGAAACTGATGGCCTCATACGGCTCTTCCTAAGAACTAAAATAACCACTGGCTTTTGCCAAAGACCCATTTTTAATGGTTGATTGCGCCAATATCGATATGCCTAAAGTATGTTCATTTTATTTATAAGCCTTCGTGGTTAAGATTTTAGGGCTTTAAGTTGGCCTATTCTTCTCAAAGAATCCTATTGCACTCACGAGCATGCAGCCCGGCAGGCCTTCCGTTTACGGAGCTTCATGGGCGTTGCCCCGTTTCTCGATCAGATTTTGAATGTGAGCTATACCCCGCAAGACAATCTACGAGCGTATGGCTTTGCCAATTGACCTCTCTTCTCATACGATTGGGAAGGCTGCTTAGTGATAAGCTTTCAGTCGTCACCATTTTGGCCTCTTTTGCCATCGCAATAAGATAACTGGCCTTTAATGTGGTCAGCACCGACCGTGTTTAGGCTACGGAGCTTACGCTCATTCACATGAATTCATTGCGTTATGATTTGGATCTTTTGTTTCTATAATTGTAAAAGCAGCCATTTCCTTTTCAAGGCCCAAAAATCTATCTATTGCGCATTTTTGCTTTTGGCGGAATTGGATATCCACATCTGTTCGAAGTTATCGTTGCCTATGCGAACAACGTAGATCGCTGTACGAAAGACATTGCTTAAGACCAACGGGTCACACGGAAGATGTACGATCTGCTCTGCACGCCTCAGTAACTGACTTTTTTTTTATCTTTGGCTGTTTTTTAAGACTATGCGTAGATTTGATAGTTTCTTTTTCATCCCTTCTTAGCATTTTGCGCCGAATTCTTTGCACCCATAGGAAGCTGCGCATCCCCCACCTGCACAGCAACTTGGTCTAGGATAGCAAGTTGCACTCACTGGCACATAGCATTCCTTCGATCCACCATACTGAAGCAATCCAAGAAGAACAATTTAAGTCATATTCGATCCTTTCTGCAATGCCCAAAGATGAAGTGCTCCGTTTCCAATCAATTCTTCACTACAATCACCTCAATCCACCTCCCCAGTAAAAAACCGTGATACGCCCTGACGCATTCCTTCCAGCGGACCTCTTGTCACTATTGGTCAATTTTTTTACTGCCTTACCCTTCCAGTAACCTTTCATAAGTTCTCTAATCTTTTTCCTTTACTCAAGGCATCCATAATGTCGCAATATAGATAGTGCCATGAGTACGCTTTAAAGCTGACCTCATTAATCAGAGATACAAAGATCAATCACTTTACGTTGTCAGCATGAAATGTAAAATATAGTTGATGTTATCTATAACCGGGCTAGTGCAGTGAAATTGGGCTTACGTTCTTAGTCAATTCCCAACTTATCTGCCCAATCAACTGCCATGATTTCATATATATGCATAATCATAATTGTATATGTGGCTATGACCGTATACAATCTGAGGCCAAGCCTGTGTGGAGCTGGCACGTGATTTATTGAACTCACTTATGTCAATCTCAAACGGATCCCGAACAGCCGCCAATTAAAAGGCAATGCGATTTTGTCTTTTTGAAAGTAAACAGGCCTAGATTCTTTTTAATTGACTGTCTCCCGTTGACTGGGTTTTAAGCGTTGTTAATGCGTTTTTCTTTTTTTGTACGTACCGTTTTTTCTGTATGTTTGATTTTGCTGCGTTTGGATTTGTCTGTGCAGACAAAATTTCATCTTGTACCTTTGCAAATAAATATCTCATTTCTGATTATACTAGGGTATAGCAAAGAGCCCTAGAGCAGTTCGATAAGAAAAAGATATTTCCGATTAAATTCCAAGTGGATGGTGAAGTTTCAACCAAAGTAACTTCTCATGCGATTTATGTGCTTCCGTTTCGATGACTGGCAATTCTTTATGTATCCTCATCTCAAATTATTCTCTAGATTTCTTATCAATATGCAGTAATCATAACACTGTGTATAAGACCCATTTACCAAAAAATCCAATCCGGCATGTGTTATGCAGATGCCCTATTGATAGTCTTTCGAAAGACTTTACCGTAATGTATGTCTTGGCAGTCGTTGCTAAAATCCAAATCGTTCTTTAAAATACAACGGCATAGCAAAGACTTACTTAGGCTCTGCGGTCTGTTTCTGATGTTTATAACCGTTCGTTCATTAAAGAGAGGTTGCTTTTAAGCATCCTAACGGCCCTGCTTTTGATTCAGCTTCTGCCTCAACATCTTTTGATTTAGCAAAAGGAGGATTATGTTGAACCTGTTCATCAATAGTGCAATCAAAAGGGTGTTGAACCTTCTGTTCATCTCCTTTTGAATCAAAAGTCTCAATTTCAGGCGCACCTTCTGTTCTAGCGCTTTAAACATTGCCAAGGAGATCCTTCCACCCACACCAATGGGCGTCGAAACGGATTTTGGAACCTATTTACATTTTCTATGAAAGGAACGGTCAACGAGCCCGCCGGTACGGACGCCATTAAGAGGACCCCCAATAATTTATTGGGAACTGTACGAAGTATTTGAAAGACAGGGAAAAAGTACCATTCGGGTAATATTTCCAATGGAGTCGCAAAAGGATTTGCTGGTTCACCAATCATTGATGGTTCCGGAACCGCAAGACCCACAGTACATGCAAACGTCCCTAAAATGACTACTGGAAAAATATATAATGGGTCGAGTCCATTTATTAGCTTTTTCTAGTGCAGAAAACTTGTAATTCCTTACTATCTGGCATAATTGTCTTGTTTCATCCTGAATATGAAGTTAGTTGCAACAGGTTGCTGGAGGCAGCAAAAATAGTACAGGTTGCCAGGCTAAAGGATTGGTTCATTTTTTTTTTCAAGCCAATAAACTTATTTTTAGTGAAACTATTCATAATTCTGCGACTGGAGAGCAACCAACAAAGAAAGATGGAGATCCGGCATTATGGCGCGTGATCCTCCTAACCCTAGATAAAAGGTGGAAAGCGAGGATAAAGTGCTTTAGTTAAGTGTCATTGCTTATGACGTTATTGCTGTAGCCTCAAGGAGGTTTGGCCATTGCTTCAACCTTCCCGAATTCCTGCAGATTCGGGTCGTTTTCCGCCACCGGAACGTCTTGAAATAATTCCCATATGGTGCGGGAGACTCAATTGATCTAGACTCAGAAGCTGGGATTTGACCCTTTCCATCGATCGGTTGGGCCAAAGCATTTACTGGCTTAAAGGCCTAAGAAAGAATTACTAACTGGTATTTGCGCAATTTTTCCCGTTGCTTTTACGGAACCCCCTTCCTGTATGGTCGAACCATCGCCCATCAGTACTTAGCCAACATTATCAGATTCTAAATTCAAAGCGATGCCTACTGTACCATCTTCAGATTCTACCAATTCTCCAGCCATTACTTTGTTCGAACCATGAATGCGGGCTATTCCATCTCCCACTTAAGGTACAGTGCCAGTATTAACAATTTCCATTTCTGGGGATCGGATGGGTCAAAAACAGCTAATTCGTATAAAGCCATTGAACCCGCAATACTGGCCGGAAACGGCGAGCAGACAGTCTTTGATTCATAGCAGTGCAGCTCTTGACGTACGGGGCTTTCCCTTACTTTGTTTCCGGAGTACAGTAGCTAAAGAGTGCAGTATTTGACTATTTATTAGGCATTTCCTTCGACCGGAAAAGTGGCCATTGGTTCACGATACGAATACTGTTCTAGGGATGTCGCTAATAGTTTCTGCTAGACAGAAGTACTGTTTTGAACGGGCTGGCTCAGCAGCAACTCCTGGTACTGTAGCCGTGGGAACGACGGTTCGGTACTCGTTGCTGTGACTGAGCCTAGGGGTTGTCTTTCATAACAATAGCAAGTTCGTAACTGATAGGTGCAAATAGGGTTGTGTTTATACAAGTTCGACAAAAAAGGAAAAGCAATGAATCCTTTGGTTTCCGGTAGATGGAAGATCTGCATGAGCGATACAAGAATTCTTGTATAATAACAATCGATTAATAAGAACCTATTCGGCCAATCCAAACGGGTTGCGCCATAGCAATCTTTGTTGTAAAAAAAAAATTCGCTCTAAACCCATCAATTGAACTCACCATGGCCCCAGTACCTCTTTGCTTTAGTATAGTTGCCTTTTTTTGTTTTTTAAGTAAGTTAAGAAATCTCCGGCACTCTAATAAGACGTGAAACACCCGATGCCATTTTGACCTCGATGTGTGAAAAGCGCCTTTTTCTGCCATATGTACTGGAAATTACCGGGAGACGTGGTTGGACAGTCCGGATTGTTTTCGCATAACGCTGCGATCACATCACATTGATGACCGTAAATCACCGCTATGAGGCTGAATTCTCTTAATGAAAGTGATGAGGTTTTTGACTTTGATATCCCCTTTCAATTTGCATTCCATGCAATCGGCAAGCGGAGTCATCAATTAAAATGACAAAAATATTTTCACGTTAAGCTGAAAAACTCCATTGTTGGCCAGCACTTCAAGCGCTGCCAAAAAGAACATATCACGGTAAGACTATAACTACAATAAGAAGTCTTTTCAAAAGCAGTGGCTTTGGCCTGTTGGGGTCCCGGTCCTTATCTTCTGACCGGTTAACTCAGTATCCGGAATGTAAGATGATTCGCCTTGCCTAACTTACCTATTACATTTTGCTTCTAATACATGCGGCAGCAAAAGCTAGACAATGTTTAGAACGATAAGTTTATTACTACATTTTGCTTCTAATATAACCGTAATGCGGTAGCAAAAGCTAGACAATGTTTAGAATGACGTGGCTGCAGTCATTCCAAACAATGACTAGCTAGGATTGACGTGGCTGCAGCAGACAGACCTAATTTTGGCTAACAGATGGATTACGTCTTTAAAAATAAGTTTATTACTACATTTTGCTTCTAATATAACCGTAATGGGGATATCTTTATGGCATTCGTGATCTAACTTAAAAATTACATTGGGAATGGGAAAACGTATAGTCTAATCTCGATCGAAAGATAGAGCGGCTTGGAAAGGCCAACCAAGATCGGATATAGCTGGTTTTCCGCGAAATCTATTGCAGTAGAGCGACGCTCCACGTATGGCCCCCGAGAGCACGTCTCCGCAGGCCGAGGGTCGGAGTCCGGGTACTCGACCAAGCGATGTATTGACATTCGAGAACACCTGATTTGATTGGTCCCCGGCCTTCTGTCTGAGTCTTCGCATCAACTCTTGCTTCACGGAGCAGCATCGGCTAGATCCTAAAGACTATGCCAATTATGCCCCTTCTATGCTCAAATACCAGTAAGTGACTCGGGTCGTGTCGTAAATGCCTTGGCTTAACTGATCGATAGTCAAATCCCGGCGAGTGCGCGATCGATCGAATCTCCTGCGACGAGCTTAGCTTTTGCAAACATTCTCGTATAATAATTCATTTTCTTCAGGTGAAAGGCCTTAAAGACATTAAGTAGAATCCACACAGTGGCGCTTCGATAAGTCTTCAGAGCCACCAGGGCATTGCCTTTTAGGCAAGAATAGACTTTAAGCTTCGCCGACCGAAGCCTTTGGGCTTTATACGTATTTGTTTTACTCATGCAAATGCAATCATAGTCTAAGTGTGACATAAGCGAAGATGATAAGCCTATAATATAAGGTGTTCAATAGGTTCAATTCCTACTGTATCAAAAAAAATGCATTGAATGGATGCCTGGGCATTGAGAAGGAAGGACGCTTTCAGCAGCGAAAGGCCATGGGGAGATATTGTTTAGAATCCATGGATCTCCGTTCGGGAAACCGTATTTGAGCCCACTGGGCCTGCCGTATGCTGTGGCTTCGTTTTGAATTGAAATAACTTAGCGAACTGAAACATCATTACAGCTAAAGGAAAGGAAATCAACCGAGACTCCGTTAGTAGCGGCGAGCGAACATGGATTAGGCAAAGAAAAGGGAAAAAACTGTTTTCTCGAACCCCTAAAAGAAAAGGGGAAGACTTGCGGAAAAGGAAGCGTAAGCGCCTGCCTGCTAGGATTTCGAAAGGATTTGAAGATCTAGCCAAAGAGGGTGATAGCCCCGTAGATTTCTATTAGCAAGTCTAATTACTATGATAAAACGCGGATACTGTATTTAAATGACGATTGCTTTATACGCAATAAAGGGGGACCACCCCCGTGGCCTAAGTATTCCTCAATGACCGATAGCGTACTATAAGTACCGTGAGGGAAAGGTGAAAAGACCCCGTCATATACCGGGAGTGCAATAGAAAACTTAAAATTCGATGCAAACCATCAGTCGAAGGAGCGAGGCTGAGAGAGCATGATAGCTTTCTCTAATGAAGCCACTAGTGTTCAATAGAACGCATACGCGAGGCTAGGAAGGTATGATAGCTTTTTTTAGTGAAGTTACTAGGATTCGATAGAACTCTTGAGCAGAGCTTAGCGTTGTCGGCTTTTGCTTAGCATAATTATGACTTTAACGGCGTACCTTTTGCATAATGGGTCAGCGAGTCAATGGAAACAGCGGCTTAAGCCATTAGGTGCAAGCACAAGGAGACAAAGTTCCTGTGTTGTTTTTATTGGACCCGAAACCGATCGATCTAGCCATGAGCAGGTCGAATTGAGCTCTCCACAGAGGCCTTGGAGGACCGAACCCACGTATGTGGCAAAATACGGGGATGATTTGTGGCTAGGGGTGAACTAAAGAGCTGTAACTCTGTTGAGGGCCTATGACTAGGCATATGTATGCCTTTTAAGCCTTTTGCCTCATAAGCGTGCGAACGCTTCTTTAATAACTGGCTCATAACGGTGGAACCAGTGAGCTTTTTTAAAGAGGAATGGCCATACCGTGGGAAGTCTACGGGGCTTTTTTTCTTTTACAATCGAGTACCCCAGCTAATGGAATAGATGGAGGGACGTGGGATTTGTTTTAGTCTTATTTTCTGCCCTTTCAGTGGAAAGAGAAGCGCTTTTGGCTGGCATGAGGGATTCGATTTCAGTATCTTCCGGGATCGAAAACTAACCTGTCCCCTTGTCATAAGGGTTCAAGGTACAACTAGCAAGGATCCCGCAGCTTTATTTTGTGCTCTAGAACTTCGTTCCTAGGGAACCTCTTCCGTGGCTATGAGCTCATCGACCCCGTAACGACTGATTTGAAAGATGAAAGCATGTTTGTTAATGCATGTTAACACGCCAGTTCCCATTTTGATCCCATTTGTTTTGAATTAAAGGTTCTCTGGCCATATGCACTAGCGCATTGAAAGTTTATTCGGAAAAAATACTAGACTCTAGAACATATCTTTACTAAACCTGAAGGAAGCCCTTTATAAACAAAAGAAACATAGATGTTTCTAATCGTCAAATCTCCATGAAAAATATTGCGAATTCCAATGAAGGAAGGTGACCTAACAAGGGTCACCTGTCAAACAAAATGATATAAAGCTTGTTTCTTGCTACCATAGCGCAAAAACTGGAATCGTAACGAATGATTGGGTAAGACCTATGAGGACTAGGGAAGCTGAGTGGTTACCAACTTGATTTGTTTATGCCTATTAAAGAACCTTTTGAAGCTAATTCACGGAAAACTATGCGAAACATGCGAAATAACCGGTATATGGAGCGAAAGCGACCAGTGAAAATACGTCGGTTTTTTACTCATGTAAATGAACTGTTTCTTGGCAACTTATATAACTTTTTGAGAGTCTTATTTCGGTTATGGTAGACCAATCAGTTTCCTGTCTGACCGCCAATCCGGAACCGCTCATGACGGTTTCCCGTCGTATGGCTCCATGCATCCGGGAAAAAATGACCAAATGCAGGCTCTTCTTTTTCCTTTCAAAAATGGCGATGTCTATATAGCAATTGCCGCCTGTAGGTTATTTGATTGGTTTTGACTTGTCAACGGCATAAGTTAAGTTAATCTATTTCCACTCATAGTGTCCATTGGCCGTAAAACAAAGAAACACTAAGCACATCGTATACTTTGTGCTTGGAGTTTGACCTAAAAAAAAGGGCTTTGGCCCTTGTCCCTATTCCAGAGATTTCGTCTATCCATCGATATGACTCGCCTATAAAGTTTAATGTTAGCCGAGGGATGGGAGATGGTTTAAACGAAAAGCGATTTTTAAATAGGCCAAAATCCTTGTTGTTTCCAGCCACAAAATCATCTACTTTTTAATCTTTAGTCCATTATAAAGCGTTTGTCAGTCTATTGGCATGGCCATTGGTTACTTACTTTGCCCTTTTGATCATTAAGTTGCCCTAATAGCGCCATAGCAAGATCGACTTGGCATGATTAAGTTTTGATTTTGCTCTCGTTTTGTTTGAAAATCATATGGGCTTCTAGCAAAGCCACATCTTTTATTCCATTTGCACTTGTCGGCAAATTAGATCATATATTTTATTTGTAACAAAGCAGGTGCTCTCTGTGATCTAGAGGCAAGGTATTAGCAGTTCTTTGTCTCTCCTTATCTGCGCACCTTATTTTTATGTGCTAGGGCTTCTTTCGCAATCGGATGCAGGAACATTTTGGCATATCCTAATTATGACTTTAGGGCTTTCGCGTATTGTCCCTTCCTTTTCCTGTCCACCCTATGATTAGCTTTTTTGGGCGCAATCCCAAGAGTGTACAGGGTTCCCCAATTCCAGAACTCCATATCTTTTGCATCGGGCCGTAAGGCTTCTGCTCTACGTCGGAGGTGCGTTCGAAAAACGAAAAGAAACAAACAATCCCTTTTCCTTGGCCTCTGTTCCATGTTATGAACGCAGGAGCCAAAATATTGTCCTGTTTTCTTGTCTCGACGCTTCATATGCTAGGGCTGTGGTTCCCTGTTATCTGTTTTAGCTTGGTTTAGCCTTCGGGGTTGTAATATGGAAATTGAGTATTCATCGTGCATGGGAATACCTGAGTTCATAAAACGGAAATAAGTTTAATGATTACTAAGCGCACCCTTGCTTGAGATTAAAAACTCCCTACTTTCGCCAGGTTCCGAATCTCTTGATTGCCCAGCTTTATGCCTTTGGATGCCATTCTCGTAGTTAACATATGAACATGCTGTTACCCTGTCTTCAAGGGAGGAGGACTTTCACCTTCATGAAGACCTAGTTCGCTCATTCCGCCATCCGAGTTTGGATGAATGGGAGACGAGCGCACAGATGTGACCTGAAGTTGGTTTTGCGCTGTGAACAGGTCGCACTATCCGATCAGAAAGGGTTATATCTTGACAAATGGCTTTATAGGGCATTCGTTTTGGTTCATGTTTAGCATAAAGCTTTCATGGTTTTTGATCCCATATGTTCTTGTTAGATGCCCATATGATTTTCTTTAATAAAATATGACTTAACCTTGACGTACAATTTAAGCTTTTTTCGCAACCCTTCCATTTGCCTCTTCCATATCTGAACAATTTGGTACGTTTTGAGTGTGGCGCTTAAAGCAAGTCCCTATTCGAATCCTAAAAAACTCATATTCATGGCATTGACATTTACTTTTATAATGTCCCCTAGAAGCATATGAAATCATGTGCGTAAGCACAAAAAGCTCAGGACCAAAGGTTTGCTTTGTATGAACTAGCTTATTTGCAAACGAGGCTTACTTTTGTGCACGGAATTTTCTTTTTGGGTTTGCTTGCGAGATTCATTACATTTGTTGCTTCAGCTTATTTTTCTTTTCGTAAAGAAACAAAATCGGCAAAACCAACAAACAGAGAGCTTTAAGGCTGCCTGTGAAAAAGAAGGCAAGCGAAGCCGTCCTATGCGAATGTTTATTTTAATGACAGTAAAGCCTTCCACAAACGAGACTTTCCAAAGCAATTTGCAACTCTCTGGCCTAAAGGAGGCCCATGAGCTAAGGGTTGGGATAAGGATAGTTATTTGGACTGAAAGACGAGAGCCGGGTGGCCATCAATATATTTTCAATTTACTTTGCCTTAGTACCTAACTTACGGGTAGCTGGATTAAGGAATGGGCCATTTAGAATTGCCGAAGAAAGTCAAAAGTCTAATGACTATTTCCTTGCATTCGGATGGACTTAATGATTTACTGCCTTAATTAATTGGTTTAGCTAAGACAACTAAAGGCCTGTGACATATCATATAGTGAAGAACCATTGACTTTGCTTAAATGAGTTTTTTAACCTGACCAGGTTAAACTTTTAACTAAACGCAAAAATATCTCGTTTTAGCCATTACGGGTCCGAATGGTTTGAGCCTCCAAAGCCGCTCCGACTGGATAAGAAAATAGCCTAATGTCTAAGGGTAGTAGAAAATTAAAAGATAGCGAAGTTATCATCTATTTAGAGACGAGCGAAGAGCAGAAATGATATAAGGGCAACGCAAGACATTCCGCTTGCACGGTGTTTGTTATTTTAAAAATGGTAGTTTCGTTTGTGCGAGTTGTTTGATATATTTTTATATCGTTTAAGATTTAATCATTCTTTAATGCTCAAACAATTAAAATTGCATGGGAAGGAGGATTTATGAAGTTCTTGCCAATATCAGATCTTAAGGATCTATTGTTTCGACTAGAAAGTTTATTTGGCAAATCGACCTAAAATATCATAGTTTCTTTTTTGTGCTGTTTTGTAGATATAATTGAAACTTAATATCAGTGTTTAGGCATTTTAGTTATTCTTAAACTCATTAATCCTCATATGATTTAATATGGCTAAAGAAAAAAAATAAATTTCCATACAGGGGTTCCGGATTAGCTTAATTGGTAGAGCAATGGACTGTTAATCCATAGGCTGTAAGTTCGAATCTTGCATCCGGAGTTTAAAAAGAAATAAGCAAAATAGGGATGGGATTTAATTAATGAGAGCTAGTCTGCGCTTTTACGTTTTCTAAGTGCTCTGATTTCATATCCTGGATAACGGGAATGTATCTTTTTCTTAATATATGTTGTCCTATTTTATCGGCAAATGTTAAAGCTCCGATTATTGGCTTATCTTGGCAAGGATTTAACCTAACGCATATATGATAAGCACTTTCACTGTATATACATTTAAATACAATAGTATGTTAATTACTTTAGTTTGCGTGGTAAGACCGTTTAGTTGATTTAATTGTCTGCAATGTAATAGAGGTGTTCATGGGTTTGAATGTTATTTTATTTGCTAGGCTTTTTTCAATATGCAAATTAAGCTTTCTGTTTGATGGCCTTGCCATATGGGGCTTATGGCATGATCTGTGGGGTAAAGGATTGAGTTTTCATATCTGCTGTTCTCTTTTAATGCTTGCCTTGTTTGTTGGGCGAATAAATGATAGGTTTGTTTGCTTTGCTATCGTTTAGTTTTTGGCTTTTTGTAATTAACAAGATGTAGTAAAAGAATCGGTTAAGCTTCTATCCCTGCTCTAAGTACAATCCATTTGTTATTTGGTGAATTTAGGAGCAAATGAGTTATTTTTTAATTGTTTATTGATTTATTAATTGTTGGATCGGCGCTGAAAATAAGCAGTTTCCGCTGCGCAGAAAGAAACTTTATGGGCTAGCTTGAATTTCCGTACATGACAGTTTGCTGCCTGGAAGGAAAAGCGTGATGGCTTGTAATTTGTCAAAGATGCACGGCGCACTGCTTAAGAGTATTTTAGTGAAACTAGAGATAAGAAAATTAGCACTATCATTATGAGAAATACGGATACGGGAACTTACTATAGGTAAAGAATCACGAGTTTTTCTTTGATTTTTCCTTTCGCAAACAAAAATAAATAAGATTTGGCTGATGTGATAATGATATTCACTACTACTTCAAACGCACCAAGGTAGACATCATAGTCAGCATTCATAGATAGGAAAAACTGATTAATTCCGGGATGGATAATAGTTGGTAGATCCCACCCGCCTAAGTAAAGAACCGTTACAAATAGCGACGAAACCAAGAGATTTGGGTAGGAACCGACATAAAATAATCCGAATTTTATTCCTGAATATTCGGTTTGATAACCTGCTACTGATTCTTCCTCCGCTTCTGGCAAATCAAATGGCAATCTTTCGCACTCGGCTAACGAAGAAATGAAGAAAGCTATGAAACCTATAGGTTGGCGCCGTTCCATCCAAATATACCATACTTGGATTGGTTGTCGACTATATCAACTGTACTTAGACTTCCAGATAAGGATAGTCGACAGTTTGGTTGTATTTTACCGTCTCTGATTCGAAACCGTACATGAAGCGTTGTATTCATACGGCTCCTCATTGGTTATTTCAGAGGGAACCCATGCTCGATATTTTAATAGCACAGTGGAATTGCATAGAAAGTTCCAATCTGAACCAACGGGATTCCGTTCGCCACAAAGAATGATTGCTTCTGGATCCATCTCAACCTTCTCAGTTTTCTTTTCAATACAAAAAGAAAATATATTTCTTAATAAACCTTTTTTCATACATATTTCTACCAGTCGATGTTCACTAACAACTTTTTGTTTAGTTAGAGATATAGAAAAAGGTTGAATAGAAAACAGAGTCAGCTTAACAAAGAGATGTTAAGTATCATTTATTTGATTTGTATCCAAAAATGAATGAAAAGATTGTCAGAAGGATTATTTCGTCCTAGATAATCATAATATGAGTGGATAAAAAGATGCTCGAGATTGGGATTTCAAATTGGGTACTCCTCAGTTATTCCTACCCTAACTGAGTTCCCATCCAAAAAAAAAGGGGGGTCAATTTCTTTTTAGATCATTCTGATGGCAAAGATAAAGGATTTTTATACCAAGGGCTAAAGTAGTTTGGAAATAAGAATACATGCAAAAAAGCTAGAAAAGGGCATGCTACAGAAACATGGTTAATTCTGTTCAGTTAAGGAGTCACTAAGCATATTATATGAAAGTTATCTCTGTTGATTGAGATGAGGCAACTTTTTTACGAATCAAAGTCTCCTTAGGCAGCCGACAACCTACAGTTATCTTTACATTCCTGTGTTCGTTGATAGAACAAATAACTGTATGCTATTTTGTTTTCCGTCAGCTGAGATTGCTTGTTTGCTGAATCAAAGCACCCATCGTATAAAAAATATTGCCTATTCCTTCGAAGATAAAAGACTAAACGACATACCAGTCGGCAGCATTCCAGATCCTCTGGAATGAGAACCATAGGTGATACCGGATAAATCTAGTTAGACGTTTTTCTTGCGGATGATCGAAAGACTCATGGTATCTGCTATATTTAACAATATTTTCAAAAAAAAAATGTAACAACCAACAAAAGCCTATTTTGTTTTTTTATAGCAGCAGAAAAAGAGTCCAGATGTTTGCTTAATTTCAGCGAATTATACCCAATGCGATGCGCAGGTTCTGAGCCTATAGGTCTCTCACATTTCATTTGATGCGAAATGGAGTGGATTATCGTCTAGTGAATTTATTATTTGAGGCAGGACATATCACAAGATTTCCACAAAAAACACATAGCCGCGATTTTAGCGATTGATCTGCTTCGCGAAAGCTAAGGCTAGATAGCGGCACTTGCATCTATAAAGCTTAGTCCATCCTTTCAAGAAACCCTGTTACCAATCTAAAGCAAGTTGTTGGGGTAAAGAGCCGTATGCGCGGTGACGTGCTTGTATGGTTCGGAGAGAACTCAATGTACACCGACGGATTGGTGGAATAGTTTAACTCTTTATCCCAAATATGCTTCTCTAGGAGCATTATGATCTGCTGCTTAAATGGTTTCTTATGAAGTATCTATTGGTCCTATTATCATTACTGTACTAATTTGTGTAGGTTTTTGTAATTTAAGTGAGATTGTTATGGCGTAAGAGCAGATATGGTTTCGTATTCTCTTGTTTCCTGTATCGATTATGTTTTTTATTTCCTGTCTAGTAGAAATCAATCGAGCCCCATTTGATTCACCAGAAGCAGAGGCTGAACCAGTAGCTGGCTACAACGTGGAATATTCTTTAATGGGGTTTGTTTTATTTTCTTTAGGAGAATATGCTAATATGATTTTAATGAGGTGCGGAGCTTCGCATCTGACATTCGTTAGGCTTTCGCTTTTCGCAAAAGCCAGCGTCTTCTCAAGCAAGGGCCTTATGCAGTAAACCCTTTTGGGCGACGGTTTGAACACAAATAGATTCCGCAAAGCTTTCAAAAGGAAATAGCCTAGTGTGTAAGCACAGCCATGAAGCGCGAACCCGTTTAATGAGCTATCTAGGATTGAAGAGATATCCCAAGTAATTAACCTTATATTCTTTTCCAAATCTATACTATTGAATGCCCATATGGATAAGTGTGCTCTTAAGCTCGAACCCCGAAAAGGTTACCGTAATGAATCTCTTATCGTTTCCGGGTGCGGATACACTTGCACGGATTACAGTTGACGGCTACGAAAACGGCAGGAAAAGAGACAGTACCTGACGTCTAGGGATGAATGTAAACCCATTGGACAGGGATAATCATTTTGGTTCCAGAAAAAAAGATTCACTGGCAATAGTTCACATTTATAAAAAGGCCACAAAACACTATAAGTTACTGAAATGACAGCGAAGCATGCGCTCATGTGTTTGAAACGATTGCAGGCCAAATAGAGCTAATGGTATCTTATGGGCAAATCGGGCCTAGACTATTTAACTTTACCTTCTGTAAGGAATTTGCAAAGACTTGTTTTTTGCTTGAAGGAGATCTCTGCTAAATAAATAAAAAACAAAATACTAAAAAGTGCCCATCATTGGGTATTTCATTTGAGCCCGCAGCGGCATAGATGGCATTGCTTATTTGTAAAGGATCGTTTTCTTTTGGGTGAGGCCAAAACCATAAATCTTTATGCCGATGACTCTTCCAGACCCTTTTAGTTTTGTTTTTTTTAAGCAAGCTTTGTATGGTTGTCAGCAAACTTCAAAGTTTGCGTTGTCTTTCTTATGCCATATATTAGCTAAGTGGTCTAAAGGACTGTGAAGGGAGGCCGATAGATGAAGAAAGTATAGAATTATTTGCTTATCTGTTGCGGCAACTAGATTCTAGTGTTTTTTTTAATCGAGTAGGCCCCTCAATTTGATTTGGTTTCTTTGAGACAGGCTCAAAATGAAGCGCCTATAGCAAGTAATTTTCTTAGTTCACTTTTTGTTGTTATTTCATTTTGAGCTGGCGGGAAGAGAAGTTCTAGATCCTCTCCTGGATGCTCCATACAGGCTCTAAGTCTTACAAGGCAGCCTGAACTTACAATCAATTCCGGCCGTCAATCATCATCAAGACATCCATGCGAGACGGATTGGATTTGACATTGCGTTAATTTGCCGGCTTTTTCTTTTTGGAACGGAGCCGTATGATGTGAAAATGTCATGTACGGTTTTTTGAGAAAGGCCCAAAGGCCTTATTGTATTGGGCCTTTGGTCATAGAGCCACGCCTTTACTCTTCTAGTTTATGTACATTGCTTTTTTTGGGGGGTTGGCCATTTATTTCAAACATTCCTAGTTTTTAGGGGACTTCGGGCACAATCTGGTTCAGTATAAAGGTCATTTTATTTCCGTTTGTACATATACGGGTTTGTGCAGCATTTTTACGATATTGTTATGATTAATTAATGAGACTTGGACGGAAAATCTTCTTGCCTCTTTCATTGGCTTGGGTAGTTTTTATATCTGGTGTTCTAGTAGCTCTTGATTGGCCACCTCAATGAATGGGTTTAACGTTATATCGTGGTGTTGAATTTCACAGTGGGGTTTCGGTCGGAAAGAAACAACGTCCAAACCCCATCGATGTAAACTATGAAAAACAAAAAATATTGAGCGCTTTGCTTGAAAAAGAAATGGAAATGTACATAATACGATAGGCGATATGCGGTTTTTTAAGTCCATTTCCTTTACCCTGGCTTAGCAAATGTTCCTTTCAAGGCAACAGCTATCTGCTAAGTTAGATTCAAGCGACAAGGCAAGCAGTTTTGATACGAATTCTTAATTAAAGGAGGGCTGCTTTCTGTCAGTATCATCGTGTCGAATATTATGTGACAAAATCAGAGTAATCTCTGATTGTTTCCACAACGTTTATTTGGCTTTTTTTAAACACTCAATTTGCTTAGCCGATTAAGGCAAGGCGCAGTCAATGGGTTGTTGCGCACTTCGTTTTGCTAGCTTTAGTTTTCAATTTTATTATGAAGCCTTTGTTGACTATAACTTAAAACCTTCTTACTTTAACCCGAAACTAATATAATAATGAAATAGACAAACATGAAAAACAGAACCTAAAGACATGTAACCAATAATGCACGAAATAATTGCAGCATGTGATGCTAAAGAATGTTGAAAATTGATTAATTTTATGTCTTCAATCAGAAGCGCTTTAATGAAACTTCCTTCAGTTAATACAGTTCACTTTCTACCTTTTTCCATGTAAAGAAATCGGATTCGGACCTTTACCTTTAAAAAAAAGTGCGCTTTAGCATTTAGCTTGATTAACGAAACTTCGACTGTTGGTTTGGTGGTGACAAAATCTTTGTCTTTAAAGCGCTTTGAATCGAGCCTTTTTTCACTATGCCTGGCTTGTCAGATTATTCTATATAGAATGGCTAATCAGGCAATCATGAGCATAGCTTGGCTTGTAACAAAGCCAGTTACCATATACTAGCCAAGGCACAAAAATTGATAATATGTGGTTTGGTTGGAGAATTACCGTAAATATCCTTTCATGGCAAATGGAATGAAATAAAGCAATGTCAACTAAATACCTTTTATTATTTACACAAGTTACTCAATTTGGATCTCTTTTTTGTGATAGAAGCGAAAGCACATGAAAACTATGAATGTTCTGAAAAGAAAAGTCCAATATTCCGCACCAAAGGACCTTTATGATATAATTATTATATGTGGGCAACAA